>NC_079207.1:12884337-13008948 GCF_026745355.1 Beta vulgaris subsp. vulgaris
TGCCTCCAATAGAATAATTCAAAAGGACAAAAATCTTTAATTTCAATTAATTTTATTTTATTTAAAATAGTGGAATCTTGCTTTTTTTTTTTTTTTTACTTGCATTGGTCTCTTCCCCGATTCCAAATAGGAACAACAAAAGAAAATGGGGGGAGTATTATTTATGGGGAAGTGAGTAATATAATAAAAAGTGAAAGCCATATAATATTTTTAATTGGTGGATTCATATCAAATACGAAAATGGAAAATTTATATGGGACAAACATAAATGAAAAAATGGAAACATTATTTAGGGATGGAGGGAATAATATTTATTGACAAAAATTCATTCATGTTTCGTAAAATTATACTTCTTACGTTGTAATAAACTCTGAGAAAATACTACAAATGACATACAAATATCATCTTCATATTTAAAATAGGAAAGAGAATCGATAAATAATAATAGTAATTATTATTATTATTGTTATTGTTGTTGTTGTTGTTATTATTATAATAATAATCAATTTTATTGTATTCATAAATTTAAGTAGAGCATAACAATTTTACTTGGTATTTGTTAAACTAAAGTTGTATGGGTCAAAAGTCAAGACAAATGCAGCTGAACTAAGCTAATCTAAAAAAATTAAATCAACTACATTAGAAAGAATCTGAAAATGTAAAAGTTGGAACATAATCAGTACAGGAAAAAAAACTAACAAAAGTCAAATTAATTGAATTAAACTAAATTATTTGGTTCGAACCAAAAATGAACTAACGGACTAGATTAATACCTTTATTTGTTTACATATATCAATTGACCTTTTTAATGTTGTGATGAAATGTTCAAAACAAAAGCTTGCAACACCATTAGTCCATTACAATTAGCAACCAAAATTTGACTCACTTTTCACCAATTTATGACTCCAAAATACAAAAAAAAAAGGAGTTGAATAATCAGAGTGTTGGCAGTGAACTTTTCATCAACTTTTAAATTTTATGTTGGCACTGAAAATCTAATAATATAAATTAAGTAAAATAAATTAATAAAACTTAGAGTAATAGTGAATCGTAACTATAGACACATAGTAGTGTCTCTCCATTAAGGATTCGATGATGAAACATATCGTGTCTTTAATTGGTCTAACCTAAGGGGAATTAAAATGGTCTGAAAAGCCATCTCGAAACTATTTTTGTAAAGTGTTGAAGTCCTATTTTAAAGCCCAAATAACTATTCGTGATAGTTAATTGCATTTTGAGCCCATAAATAAAATTTGGAGCCCAATCTTTTAATAATTAATTATTTATGATAATTAATTATTTTATTTTTAATAAATAAATGTTTTCAAAGATATTTTCATAATAAAAATCACATTTCCGGAGTTAAAATACAAAAGAAAATCGTTAAAATATGATTTATAAAAAGCTATCAAAATGTGTCAAAAAGTCAAGCGGTGCGCCTGACGCCGGGGTCCAACTGCGTCAGGACCAATATGCTCTTACACGTGGCATTACGCGTCACACAGAGTCGTGCGCCTATTGCACTCCTCTGAGTGACGCGCAATGTTTTTTTCTATCTTTTTTGAAGCGCATGCAACGTGTATGTAGCTGATTGAGCATGTTGCGTCAGGTACACCAATATGTGCCTGACACATGTAATTGTGCGTCAAGCAAAGACGAGCGCCGTCTAGCGCACTCTTTGTGTGACTCGCAAATTTTGTTTTCCTATAAGTAGGTCTTGATTTCCCACGGTCTTCACACGGTTTTTTCATATAACTTTCGTACTTCTACACTTCGACACTTTATGAACTTTTACGAATTCTCTCCAAAGCTTTCATATTTTTCAATAGAAAAACTCATACAAACAAACACATTCATACATCTAATACACACGTTCATATTTTCAGACTTTACGATTGTTTGTCCCAAAGATTGTCAATCTCTCAGACCCAAGCCATGGTATAATACGAGGGCCCTTGAATAAATCCTTTATATTCATTTTGAAGTTACCAACTATTTCTTTCATGATGCAGATCTTTAATAAAAATTGTTCCTTTGTACATTATGACCTTTTTTTCTTTTTATTTATTTTTCATATTCATATGCATGCTACATGATTGTCTTGTTTTAATGCTTTCATCACCCATATGATTATTATTGCTAATCAAAGACCTAAAAAACTGTTCTAATATACATCAGATAAATTAAATTAACCTGTTAGGTTCCCTGTAATTTGATTACATAATAACTTATCACTAAAAATAGTCTTTTTATGTGTTTCCTAAACCAACCTAGACTAATTATTTTTAGGGTGCATGAAAATATTGTATGGTTATTCTAATGCATAAAAATTGACATGGATCGATATTATGTAGAGGCCAGCAATGAGTGACATGGTTCATGACCTCAAGTCCTATAACGAGCAAAACCCTCGTTTTGTGTTAGTACCCTCACCTCCGAACTTAATATTTGGTTCATTGACAATCTATAGAGTCAGGAAGGGAAAATTTACATTGAATAAGTCTCTAATTTGTCCCTATGATTTCCCATATCCAATTAGGTTTACGAGTCTTCCTTTAAAGACTTGTTGGCGATTTCAAAAACATTTTCAAGAAAACTTTTACAATGAGGTAGTCAAATACGCGCTTATCCCGCCTAGGCAAAAAAACACGCCTACAGTGACCCAAATACCGTATCGAAGAAGAGGTTAACCACTAACAGTTATGTTTAACAAAAATGGCAATCCAAAACTTCCGATTGCCGAATCGTAAATGTTGTTTCGGGACGGTTAACCACCCATGATAGTTAAAACTCATCAAGTAATAAAAAATGTGACTGACGTGTTATTTACTTTTTGTTAACTTTGTTTTTTCTCTGCCTTCTCTAATCCTATGTAATGTATTTGGATGATTAATAGTTTAAAATGTGAAATTAACCCAAATTATTGGTCAACTTAAGAGTGCACATTATATAAGGGATTTGAAACTTAAATCAAATGATGCCATTTGAAATTCTAAAAATCAATTGGCTTGCAAAAAATTTTCACTTTCTCATTCTCTTTCTTCAACTTTCTCGTCCTTTCATCTCCTCTGATACAACGAAACCCGAGACAGAAGCAATAAAATACACAAAGCCATCTAACATGTTATGACCTGAACCAATCTCAATTTGAACAATTCGATTGGCAATAAAGAAATGTTTCCCTAATTTTGTTTTGTAGGAAGCAAAATATGTGTTAGAATTAAGATGGGAAATAAATTGAGTATATTTCCATGATATTATTATCTATGCGAGCGTTTGCTCATTTGATTTTTTTTAAAATGAGAGTTGTATAGTTATTAGTGATAAGAAGTTTGTTAAAATGTCATCATAATCTTTTTAGGTGTGTAGTACGAATTGATGGAGGATATATAAAAGTAACAATACTAACTGAATTTCTTTTGTGCTTTTATTATCAGCAAAACTATCATTTAACTCACTTTACCAATTACCATCTCTAATAACCAAAACTTAGTAATAGGAGAGTTATAACCTAAAAGGTTATTTGTTTCATTACGATTTCTTGAATACAAGTTGATTTCTAATTCACGTTGAACGTGAAAGGTTGAACTCTGTTAACTTTTGTGGTTGAACTCCACTAATAGAGTTTAGAGAAAGAAATTGAAGAAACAGTAGAGAGAAGAAGAGAGGTGAGAGAAGGATAATAGGAGAGAAAAACTAGAGACTACATTGTATTATCTTGATAAAAAAAAGTAGAAATATTACAACCTATCTTATTTATACTAATTACAATCAATCCGACTTGTGTGGACCTGGTTCACACTAAAAATAGTGTGAACCAGGCCCAGGCACGTGACCATAACATACACTATATCATTTTAACATACACTATATCATTGTAACATACACTATATCATTTTAACACACACTAAATCACTTTAACATACACTATATCACTTTAACATACACTATATCATTGTAACACACACTATATCACTTTAACATACACTATATCATTTTAACACACACTATATCATTTTAACATACACCATATCATTTTAACACACACTATATCACTTTAACATACACTATATCACTTTAACATACACTATATCATTATAACATACACTATATCACTTTAACATACACTATATCACTTTAACATACACTGTAACATACACTATATCATTTTAATATACACTATATCATTTTAACATACACTATATCATAAACTCACGTGATATGGATCGGGTGCACACTAATTAGTGTGCACCGGGTTCATATTAGTTTTTTTTAATTACAATTAGTATTAAAACTAATACTAACTAACTAAAATAACTAAAACTGTATACTCCAACACCCCCTCAAACTGAAAATGGTGAAAAGTATTTCCAGTTTGAAGTGGGAAGTATTAGATCATACAAGACGATGTGAACTGAGATCTACCAATCAATGTTGCTCTAACATGCCAACTCGAGATGTCGAAGATGCGCTACTCAAGCATGGAAAGACTTGGCGACATGGACAGGAACCATGTTTATTGTTGAACAACAGGCTGCCCAAAGCCAACATTACAAAAATTGCCTCAACTGTCAATACTCAATACCATGAATGAGAAAGCATCATGTAACTCAACCTCAACTAATACCATCATCACCAAATGCCCGTGTCCAAACAACCCATAAACAACGACCAAAGCAAGCACAATGTAATTAATCCTCCAAACAAAACCAAAAAATATCAATGCGCAACCACATGATAAATCAACAACCGACAACCACCAATCAAGCCACTATGGGCATTAAGCCACTATCGGCGAAGAAAAGCCTTTACGAGCATAAAAGAGACCTCTATAGGTCACAAAACAAAGAAAATAACCACTATGGGTTGGAGGTTAAAGTCATAAGACTATCAAATGAGGTTAAAGTCATAAGACTATCAAAGATAACTAAGGATCACAATAAAAAGACCTTTAATGGGTCATAAGAAAGCCTCTAATGGACATAACAAGGCCTCTATGGGCACAACAAAGCCACTAATGGGCATAACAAAGCCTCAATGGGCACAACAAAGAAAATGATCACACAAAGGGATCACAAAAAAAAAATTCTAAATATCAATTCAAACAAATGAAATTGATCATCAAAACGAGAAAGAATAATGTGAGAAGAAAAGATCAAAAGAAATGGAGAAGAGATTGTGGAAGAGAAAGAAAATGAGGGAGGAATAGAAAAAGAAATGTGAAAGAATTTCAAATGAAGAAGAGAGAGACAAATATACTGAACACTATTACCAAAGTGTTCCAAATCAACACTCCAACTTAAATTTAAGAAGTAACACCCAATATCCAAGCTCCACCTATTTACCCAATTTTCACCTAAAAGAAAAATATCAACATTATGAAAAGTTATTTCACCCCAATAATCTGAGCGTCACTTGGTTTCCAGAATAACACACTTGCATTCCTAAAAAAAAAGCTCTAAGTTTGACTTCGATACAAATGCAAGTATGATGAGGCAAGCTGAGCAATTCCATGTTCAAAGTTGATTATACTCACCTTTGGTGGAAACTGTACGTAGAGATTGGGACAATTTTACATGTTTTTTTTTCTCAATCGTGGTCCAAATAAATGACTTACACAAGTGATGTCAAGTTATCCATTTAATATTAATTGAAAAGTTTTGGGTGCATCGAGTTTACAATAATATATTGTGAACTCAAAACGGACTAATGATACAAAAACTGACTATATTATCATGCAAAAACTTGTCATATAAAAAGTGATTATATCATACAAAAACTGTTTATTTTAAATAAAATTTGATTATATCATACGATATCCGATACGCAATAAGTTATTATAAAACGGGTCCATTAATTTCTTTTATAATTCATTGGTTTCATAGTGAAAACTCAATTTGTAGCCATGTAGGAAATGTAGTTAAAGTACATTGTCATGATTGATAACTTAATACTTCCTCCGTTCCATTTTAAATGAAACGTTTGCTTTTTCACGCAACCCAACGCGCTTCTTTAGTCTTTAATATCTTTAGTTGTGTAAACGTAAAAAATATAAAAAAGTTATAATTTGAAAGTATACATCGAGACGAATCTAACAAGATCCCACTTGACTATGTTTTTCTTTATATAATAGCGATAAATTGGAGTTAAAATTGATTAGTGAATAATGTCATTTCATCCAACGTTTCATTTAAAACAGAACGGAGGAAGTACAACTATCTATATAGGTGAAGATGGTTCTATGAATAATACATCAGTACCCTAACCCTAAGCCCATCAAATAAATAAACCACGAGTATAATACTTAATCCGTTTCAAATTAAATACAACACTTAATTTGGGAACGTCTTCTAAGAAAGATGAGAAAATGTTTGCTTTAACGCTAAGAGAAAGAGCGAATACCTATATGCTGTAATATATTGGTTTAGGAAGAGAGGTAAGGGTAGTACAATAGAATTAGGTTGGCTTGGAGAGCAAGCAAAAAAGCTCTATAAATACAGGGGATTAACAAGACGAAAAGGGTATCAAGAAATATGGGAGAGTTCATTTTAGTTGTTAGCTTGGCAGAGTGACCAAATCACTCGAGAACCTGGCAAATTTATCTTTATTTTATGTAATTTCCATTGAAATCAATCAAATATCATCAGCTTCTTCTTTTATTTACTGCCCACATTCACAGTTCGTTACATATGCCAAAAAGGAAAAGTTACATTTGAAAGAAAGATTGATTGAAATCCCAAGGGGCAGAACTTGAGTGGAGAAAGAAAGATCGATATATGCCTGCAAAACAAATACAGTAAAAAGAAAGGTCTGAGCTAATAACCACATTAATCATTAATGATTAACCTTAGAACACATACAACTTAGCATGCAATATAAACTCAGCACCAGAATATTATGTACACAGACATTATATCTAATATTAGTTAAGATCATGGATTCACGGTTGATTCAATTTATCTCATCTTGTTTTCCTAATAGGGAATAGAATGGGACTTGTAACTCTAGTTTGTACAGGGCCACAGGGGTAGTTACTGCTCAAAATATATCCCTTCTGGCACCATGAAATCAACAACTGAAACAGCAAAGCAGGAGCACACTACTGTAGTAGGGGAAAAAATCACCCGGGTGATTGAGTATGCTGCCAATAAATTACTACCCCTTATTATAGTATGCGCTTCCGGAGGGGCCCGCATGCAAGAAGGAAGCTTGAGCTTAATGCAAATGGCTAAAATCTCGTCTGTTTTTTAACACAATATCACCTATGGAACATTTTGTATGCCGTAATAAATTACAGTAAACGTAATGAACTTTAGTATAATTTTGTAAGAAAAATTTCATCCTAGTGTCCTGGGAACAAGAAGTTTACAAATACCATAACTTTACAACTCAGAGTTGAATCAACCCAACGATCACTCATTGCTTGAGATTATGCTAGAAATGAAATATAGATCATAAAACTATTTGTAGTCTAGTACTACATAAATGCATAATATCCATTTCTCAAATTGTAGGACAAAGAACTCAGCAACAAAATCATTATGACTATGTTCTGTCCGTACTTCCTTTCACTAGAGCCAGACGACTTACCATTCAAATTCCACATCTGTAAAGTCTTTACCTCGTGAAGATTTGCAAAGCATATCCAGCATAATTGCAGAAGGTAAAATCCTGCAGACAACAACTTCACCCATGAATATCTTATGGATGGGCTTGTGCAAGCTCAGGTTTGTGAGTCAATTTCATGGTTGAGGTGAACAAAAGCACATTCTATTGCAGGTAAGGGTTCGGAATTCTCTTTCAAAGAGTCCCTTATTCACATGCTTCTTGCAGTGACAGGCTCGGGAAAGGGGGGGGGGGGGGGTGCAAGCCGTGCAACTAGTATTGATTTTGTGAAATTCATGTAATACAAATCCAGAAAACAACAGCAAAAAAGTCTGAAATGCAGACGCAACATATCCGCTACAACAACTATTACTAGAAAAAAGTCTGAAATGCAGACGCAAGTATGCAGCATATATGCTAACACAACCATCACTAAAAAAATAAAATGAAAAAACCTTGACTATTATCGCTCCTCTTTAGCTACTAGACCACATTTTGCTTTCATATTAGATGCTACAACAAAAACAACATGATTATCCAAAATCCCTGTTAAATTGCTAGCTAAAATTTGAGCAAAACTATTGTAACAAACCACCACAAATGGTGGTTGTCAAGCTCAATTGAGCAAACTTCCCCACCAAGCAGAACATTTCTAAGTTCATGACCAACCAATTAATCGTGCAGATACTAATAGATACAATAGCAACCATATAATACTGTACAACTGTACAATTTTCAAAAGAGGCAAAACAACAGGAGGGTTGGGTTTGAACAAGCTACATAAACACGTAGTAGAACAGAAATCCCCAAAATTTGCAGAATCTAAATAAAGGAGTTAACAATAACAAAGGCATAAGATGAGTGCAGGGACTACAAAATTACCTGATAAAGCTGTAAGTCCCATGATATTCCCAAAAAAGCAGCAGAAGGAAATTCAGAATTCTGAGGGGTAAAATCACAGTCCTTCCCTGTTTTCTCTATTATGCTCTGACAAGAGGGTCGCCAAAGAGCCATCGACACCCAACATCGCGATCAATGGAGCTCAATTCTATGCCTGAAAGCAGGCACAGAACATCTAAAAGCTCTCATGCACTCAAGCCAGCCCAATCCTTAAAAGCAATCAGGGTTTCCATCTTCTTGAAGTTCTTCCTCCTCAGCTTTGATACCTTAAGTTTCTTATGTGTCTCCATAAATGCTTGCTTGTATCTCCACTTATCAACAAAAATCTTTGATTCCCGAGATTTATCCACTACTTGCATCACAGCATCAAAAAAACCTCCTTTCACCAGTGCATAAAGAAATGCATCAATTAAGCTGTGATTTAACTTGAATCCTATGGAGTCATCATTCGAGACTCGCCTTTTAACCTCATTCCACAGCATCAAAACATTGAAGTATTTCCCTGCAGAGACATAACCATTGATCAATGACAAATATGTCTGCTCGTTAGGTCTAAATTGAAGAAAGACCATCCTCCTAAATGTTCTACTAGCATCTTCGAGCCGACCAGCCTTACAGAAAGCATGTATAATAGAATTCCAGTCATGTGTCCCCACTTCAATGCGAGGGTCTTCAACAACCTCATCCAAGAACGCCGCCATCAGTTCAGGACGGTTATTTTCTGTCAAACCAGTCATTATGGTAAGATAACTTCCTGTCAATTCCAATATTCTTGCATCCCTCATGTCCCTATACAAGGAGAAAGCAGACTGGAAATCCTGGCTTGTCATTGATGCTTCTATAAGGGAATCATAACAACTAACATCCAATTGAAGGCCATAACTATTAATCTCCGCTACCATTTGCGCAGCATCAGCTGTCCGATACTCTTTGCAATAGGCTTTCAAGATTGACAAATACACCCCAAGTCCAACAGATGCTCCTTGAGCTTTCATCTCATCTAGTATACTATGTGCCTTATCTAACATCCCAAGTTTAACACAAGCATTAACTATGCCAAACCCTGTAGACCTTTCCCCTACGACATCTTCAGGTTCCAACAACTGACTTTCAACAATCAATGCTGCTAAATCCTTGATGTTCTTATGTTCTAGAAACCCTTTCACAACTTCACAGTAAGTTTCTTCACTGAACTTCAAATGATCATGTCCATCATCTCCTTCTTTCAAGCTCCTCAAAATCGTTTCATAGACCAACTCTACACTCCCTGCCTTAACATAACCACGTATCAAATTACTCGAAAACGCCATTGTATCTGTAAAACCAAACCTACCCATCAAATTCTCTAACTCAACTATCCTCCCTTGAAGACCCTTCAATGCATACAAATAAGCAAGCAACCCAAAACTGGCTTCATCCGGCCTAACCCCTAATAGTGACATCAACTCAACCACCCTCTCGGCATCCTTAACCGATTCAAGATCAAAACAACAACCCTCTAAAGCAGCATTACAAGCACTCAAATCAGGTTTCATAAACTCCAACTTCTCATCAAGAACAACCCTACAATTCTCATGAAAAACACCCAAAAAAGCTACAAAACTACCACTCTTCCTACTAATCTCAACAAGCACAGGACCCCAAACATAAAAAGGCACAAAATACCTATTCTTAAACATACATTTAACTAGAGCGAAAGCAGGGGCAGGCATATTAGCCGCACCCATAGACTTCAATACCTCCTTAACAGTATCGAATTCCAACAAATTAGGATTCTTCTCTACCAATAAAACAACAGAAGCAAAAGCCCTCTTGAGATTATGCACATCAGAGAGAGAAGACAAGTGGGTAATGAGAGAGTTAGTGAGAGATTTAGTGGGGAAACATGAAGAGTTGGTGAGAGATTTGAATGATTTCCAAGCTTCATCAGTGTTAGAGGAGGAGAGAGAATGGAGAAGAGTGGTTTGAAGGGTGGTTGTTTGTTCAGATTGTAAGGGCGTGTTTGGGGAAGTGGGTGAAAGAGGAGGAGGTGATGAAGGTGGTGGTGGTTGTTGTTGTTGGGGTTTGAGAGAGAAGAGAGAAGGTTGGAGGAAAGAGTAGAGAGATGGGGTTTGTTCTGCGGCGGCGGCGGTGGCGGTGGTGGCGGTGGTGGTGGAGAAGGGTTGTGAAAGTGGTGGTTGGAGGAGAGAGAAAGTGATTCTTCGCCACATACTACGCTAGTGTGCCCACTCAATTTTAGGGGGTGTTTGGTTTATTTTGGTTTGTCTTCTTTTTGTTTAATGGTCGCCGTTTTAGTTGCGTAGCTTTTTTAGGATATTTAAAAATCAAAGCATTATATTAACAATTAGCTGGAATAGCTCAGTTGGTTAGAGCGTGTGGCTGTTAACCACAAGGTCGGAGGTTCGACCCCTCCTTCTAGCGAGCGTTTATATTTTTTTTCGGCTATATGCAGCCCTTAGTGTCGCATATAAGACATAAATATACTACTTAAAATGGAAATAAGTTGTGAATTTATTGAAATTTTTTGCATCAACCGATATAATAAATGATCAATTAATGCTTCTAGCTATTTATATACAACCCTTAGGGCTGCATATAACTTTTCCCTTAAATATATGACTATATCCCTCAAAAAAAAAAATGACTATATCAATCCTTAAGTTTAATAAACAAAGAAAAAAACTATTTCCAAGGAGCAAATAAATGATTGTCTTATGATTTTTTTAGTAAATCAAGGAGAATTAAGGAATTAAAAAATAAAAACACGAACAATATACTACTTAAAATGGAAATAAGTTGTGAATTTATTGAATTTTTTTGCATCAACCGATATAATAAATGATCAATTAATGCTTCTAGCTATTTATATACAACTCTTAGGGCTGCATATATCTTTTCCCTTAAATATATGACTATATCCCTCAAAAAAAAAAAATATGACTATATCAATCCTTAAGTTTAATAAACAAAGAAAAAAACTATTTTCAAGGAGCAAATAAATGATTTTCTTATGATTTTTTTAGTAAATCAGGGAGAATTAAGGAATTAAAAAATAAAAAAACGAACAATATACTACTTATAATGAAAATAAGTTGTGAATTTATTGAAAATTTTTGCATCAACCGATAATAATATCAATAAGCTTAATTTCTAGTTTTTATATACAACCCTTAGGGCTGCATATAACTTTTCCCTTAAATATATGACTATATCCCTCAAAAAAAAAATATGACTATATCAATCCTTAAGTTTAATAAACAAAGAAAAAAACTATTTCCAAGAAGCAAATAAATGATTGTCTTATGATTTTTTTAGTAAATCAAGGAGAATTAAGGAATTAAAAAATAAAAACACGAACAATATACTAGCTACTTAAAATGGAAATAAGTTGTGAATTTATTGAAATTTTTTGCATCAACCGATATAATAAATGATCAATTAATGCTTCTAGCTTTTTATATACAACCCTTAGGGCTGCATATAACTTTTCACTTAAATATATGACTATATCCCTCAAAAAAAAAAATGACTATATCAATCCTTAAGTTTAATAAACAAAGAAAAAAATTATTTCCAAAGAGCAAATAAATGATTGTCTTATGATTTTTTTAGTAAATCAAGGAAAATTAAGGAATTAAAAAATAAAAACACGAACAATATACTACTTATAATGGAAATAAGTTGTGAATTTATTGAAAATTTTTGCATCAACCGATATAATAAATGATCAATTAATGCTTCTAGCTTTTTATATACAACCCTTAGGGCTGCATATAACTTTTCACTTAAATATATGATTATATCCCTAAAAAAAATGACTATATCAATCCTTAAGTTTAATAAACAAAGAAAAAAACTATTTCCAAGGAGCAAATAAATGATTGTCTTATGATTTTTTTAGTAAATCAAGGAAAATTAAGGAATTAAAAAATAAAAACACGAACAATATTGTAAGACACCCAAAATAAAACACGAGTACTATATTATAGGAGGGACTAAATATTTTTCTTTCTATTTCATCTCATGCTCTCTCTTTTTTCATCTTCAACGATGCCATTTCAAGAATCCAAGAATCCGGAAAAAAACAAATTCTTTTAAAGTTTTACCTCGATCTAAACCCGATTTGTATCAATGCATCATTATTGCTTAATATATCCACTTTCATCCCCCTTCATGCTGCATAATATGTTGGCACTTTCCTTTAGAGTACTTAACACCATGTAACCCACATATAATACAATAAAGAAAAATAGAAAATACATTGTATAAGATTTGACCCATGATCGCAAACATATATGCTAAAGTTTTAACCAGTAAATCAAATAATACTTAATATTATCATTTTAAAGTAAAATATCAATCAATGAAAGATATAATATTGGGGCCTGGGGCCTGGGGGTATAGCTTAGGCTTAAAGTTTAGTCTATATTATGTATGATACCACATAAGAGCATTCTTATCAATGAACCCAAAAAAATGGTTCATCCTTCTCTCTGCTCCACATCATTCTCACAAACCATTTACAATTTTACTCTTAACCATGAACCCAAAAATAATGGTTCACCACTATTTCTCATTTTTTTTTCCTACCCCACCACATTTTCTCTCTCATTAAATAATTATATGAAGTTGCATTAATTAATATAAAACGACTTTACGCTAATTAATTGTAATTAACTCTTATAATTATTAATTTATAAAAACTAATTTTTATTATATAATAATTATCGAGGCGTAATTAATTATCGTAATCTAATTAATTATTTTTTGAAAATTAATTAATATTAGTTGACAAATACCAAAAAAGATGCATCCATTCAAAACATATTACATAAAAATCAAATGAAAAGAAGACATGGAGATTAAATGCAACATTAAAATAAAAAAGTAAAATCCCATTTTTTTAGTTTTCGAACCTACCGAACTTTACCCATAATCAAATCGTTTTTCAATGATAAATGAGTTTGTTGATCTTCGATTTCTGCTTTGTGCTGCAAATACGTGTTAATGTCGACAATTTGCTCGTTATGATATTCAAAACGACCTTCTTGCTCTTCGTTGTTTCTCTGAGCAAAACGATGTCGAGATCCGCCTACGTCAAACTCTGCTGGATCCATGTAAGTTTGGTAGGTTTCTTGTTCATCTTCAACTATCATGTTGTGTATGATTATGCACGCTAACATAATCTTATGAAGTATGTTCACATCCCAAGCAAGGGATAGCATCCGAATAATAGCAAATCGAGCTTGTAGCACTCCAAATGCTCGTTCCACATCTTTCCTTGCTGCTTCTTGATGTCTTGCAAAGAGTCTATCTTTATGAGATTGTGGACTCGTTATGGACTTCACAAAAGTAGCCCATTTGGGGTAGATACCATCAGTAAGGTAATATCCTTTGTTATATTGATGGTCATTTACAACGAAATTAACAGCCGGAGGAGATCTATGAAGCACGTTGAGATCGTTGCAACTTCCCGGCATTCCGAAAAAAGAATGCCAAATCCACAAGTCCCTATCAGCTACAGCTTCAAGCACAAGTGTAGCTACCCTGCCCTTCCTTGATATTACCCTCTCCATGTTGTTGGACAATTCTTCCACTCCCAATGCATACAATCAATACTACCAATCATGCCAGGAAATCCACGTTCTTCTCCAATTCGTAACAGCCTCCTCAGATCGGCTTCATTCGGTCATCTTAAGTACGCATTACTAAATTGGTTAATGACGCCGTCAATGAATCTCTGAAGTGCCAATATTCCCGTATTATCACTAATACGTATGTACTCATCGCAAGTGTCAGAAGCACACCCATAAGCTAATTGTCGTATTGCTGCGGTACACTTTTGCAGTGGCGACAAGCCAAAACGACCGGTGCAATCCCTCTTTTGTTTGAACCATTTGTCGTTCCTCACAACTTCATTCATGATACGCTCAAAAACATGCTTTTGCATACGAAATCTACGTCGAAACAACCTACTTGAGTAAACTGGATTTTCTGCAAAATAGTCATTGTATAATCTTAAATGACCTTCTTCTCGACCCCTATTAGCCCGAGGTCGAGTACATCCACCCGGTCTCATTCTAGGAGTGACCGCCGACACAAGGAATGGGAGATAAGTATGAGTGACATTGTCAATCATGTCATCTACTTCTTTGTTCTCCATATCCCTCATTTCTTCTTTTGAATCATCGGAAGAAGAAGAGGAAGTTGAATTATTGATATTAAATTTGTAGGAATTCATTTTGGATTTGTAAGATATCTGATTTTGGTAGGGGAGATTGTTGTAGAGAATTGTAGAACTCTGATCCTTTTTATATATACTAATGGAGGAGCATAAGATTTATTTTGAAGTAGGAAGTGTATCATCACATGGCTTCTCTGAAAAGGAGTAGGTAATGATGTCTTTTAGAGATAGTATCACATGAGTTTTCTGAAAAGTAGTATGGAATCATAGAGATACTTTTTAAGAGAGAGTATCACATGGGTTTTCTGAAAAGTAGTATGGGATCATAGAGGTGTCTCTTCAAATAAAGCATCACATGGGTTCTCTGAAAAGTAATATGGGATCATGCATAGAGATGTCTCTTCAGATACAACATCATATGGGTTATCTGAAAAAGAGTAATGGATTGTAGGTAATGGATAAAATACTTAAACTTTTATTACATGAGTGACATTACAACAAAAACGTAAAACATTAATACCCAAACACTCAAATTAAACTAAAACATAAAACATTAACACTCAAACATACAACATAATATAATTAATAACACTCACACCTAAAACATATTACATAGACACTAATAGCTTAAACATATTACACCGAACATAATTTCTACAATGCCCCAAAGTTGTTAAAGTATATTTGCAGATTGTTGATCATTTCATCTTCCCATGGTAGGCGATTTTCCTTAGAGATTAATGATTGGAGCATTTGCCAATTCACTTGATATTGTTGCATTTTTATGTTTTTTTCCTCTAATTCCATCTGCCTCTGCCTGCTTATCTCTTCCAGCTCGAGTTGCCTTTGCTTCCTTGCTTCATTTTGCTTAAGAAACTGTAGTTTCTCATGTTGCAAATCGATATCTAATCCCTTCCGCTCACCATAGAGTTGAAGTCTGTCACCAAACGATGAAAAAGCTTCAATAGCTTCACTAGTTTGGCTCTTGCCCTTGAGTCTAGCCTTAGCTTTCTTGTTGCCTTCTGGACGAGGCGAGTGATCATCCTGAACATCTCGCTTGTCGGGGTGGTTGGTGTGGAGCCTCCATCTTCAGACCTTGTTCTCTTTCCACTACTTCCAGAACCAACAGAATTAGACATTTGAGGCGTATTCGATGGACGTCCACGTGTTATCTTGTAACTAGGGTTACCCAATATGGAACGGTACTTATCGAACTTCCTCATCAAATCCATTCATCATAGAAGTGAAATTTACCTCCCGTGCTTTCAAATATCTTATGAGTTTCAGAGATCACATCATCATCATTTTGGTCACTCCTCTTTCTTACCTCTGCCTTGTCGTAGCATCCACACCACTTTTGCACCGCTTCAGACATTCTGAACCATTGGCCCTTCATACTGCCCATAGTGCGGAATTGAATTTCATGAGGGTTGACTTCTCTAGCTGCCTCAAATTTTTCCATCACTCTCCCCCAAAATGCACCCTTTTTCTGCTGCGTTCCAACAATGCTGTCTATACTTGTATTCATGAATGCTGAAACTAATGCTTCTTTTTCAGCTTTTCACCAAATTTTTTTCTCATTTGCAATGGGTTCTTGAGTTGGTTGAGGAGTTGGTTGAAATTGTGTTGGTTCAGACAAAAGTTGAGTGAAGGTTTGTTGCGTGCATGGAACTTCAAATTCACCACCATAATTTTGTGGGTTATGGAAACTCTCAGGGGTGGAATTATATTGGTAATTTTGTTGATGCTGGCGATAATTTTGGGGGTCATTTTGAGAATAGTTTTGAGTTGAATTTTGTGGGTAATTTGGGGGATTTTGCTGATAATTATGCGGATTTTGTGGGTAATTAGGGGGATTTTGCTGATAATTATGCGGATTTTGTGGGTAATTAGTGGATTTTGGGGTAATTATTAAGATTTTGTTGGTAATTGATGGGGTTTTTGGTTTGTATTTTGTTGTGGATTTGTTAGACGATTTCTACGTCTTCTACCAGACCAGGATTAGGTACATAATTAGGATAATTAGAATCCATAAATATGAATTTTTTTTCCTCAAAGATTGTAAGTTAAAGCAAAATAATGTGATGAAAAAAATGATAATAGGAAAAAAAAGAGAAAACTGAAATTGTGAATAAAGTATAGCAAAATTGGTGTCTATTTATAGAGAATAAAAAAAATATGAATTTTGGTATTTTTTTTTTCAAATTGTATTTTCTGAATTATTAACGTTACAAAAATTGTAACGTTAATAGTAAGAGGATTGGCCAATAAAAAAACTAAACACTTGGCGAAATTTGAGAGGACCGCATGAAAAGGGGAGGAAACTGACGTGCGTCAGTTTTTTTTTCTTCAGATTTTTGTCTTTTGTGAGCTGTTCCCACCACTAGGGAAACGACATGTGACACTTCAATTTTTTTATGTGTTTTCTTCCCTTTCCTGATCCAGCGTGGCTTTCATTGTTGTTTCATGAACCAATTAAGATTTCCGAATGGTTCAGCCTCGATTCACGTGTGAACAATTCATCAGTTCATCATTAAGAGAAAAATTAATGGTTCATCTTCATGAACCTTTTTTTTTCATTGTTAAGAGTGTTCTAAGCGACACTAAAAAATAGAAAAAGTACAACAAGAAAAAAAAGAATAACTATGTGCTTTGTCTAAACGAAAAAACGGAAAAATTAGAATAAAGTACAATATTTAAACCGAACAACAATTTTTAGAAAAAAAAATGTTAAGACGATTCTTCTACACAATTAATTTAATTTCCTATGTGCTTTTGCATGGATATAAAACTAGTCATACAATATTACAAACATATTTATAAGATATATAACCAATCCTAGCACAATATTTCACACTTCCAAACTTGTATGAATGACCAGTAGGTACTATTGTTAGTTGAACATACATTTGCATCACTAAGCTATAATTAATACTAAGAACGAAATATCCTAACTTTAAATCCATGCTTCATATGAAGGACCATAGACATAGTGGGAACATGATACTTCTCTACTGCTTCTATATGATAGTTTTGAATGATAATGGCAGCCACAATCTTCATTTGTGTGAAAGCCATCTGCTTGCCTATGCAAGACCTTGGTCCTGCACTGAACACCGAAAACTTGTATGAAGGCTCATGTTTAATCATCCTTCCTTCCAATATCCATCTTTCAGGCTTGAACTCATTGCAATCATCTCCCCATATCGATTTCATTCTTCCCATGGCATACGTGTTGAAGATAATTTCTGTATTTGAATTCACTCGATGACCGCTTGGGAGAATTTGTGGCTCAACTGGTGTCTTGGGATTGAATACTATCGAAGGATACAATCTTAATGTTTCACATAATGCAGCATGAAGATAAACTAGCTTGCTACTTATCTCTTTAAAATTTCTAAAAATCATTTCATAATTATCATCATTTTGTATCATAATCGAGTTTAATTCCTGTTTAATCTTGTGAGAAACTTTTGGGTGATTTGATATAAGGTAAAAGAACCAAGATAAAGCAGTACTAGTGGTCTCTCCTCCTGCTAGAAAAAAGTTTGTAATTGTGTCTCTCAAAAATTTATCGTTTGTGTTTTTATCCTCATTATCCATGAAAAATGTAAGTAAATCATAACTCACCTCAAAGTCTTGATCCTTATTATTTGTCTTTGAAGGAATTGAAGCTCCTTTAGCCTTTGCTTCTCTCTTCCTATCTATGCACTTGTAAATGAAATTATCAAGAATTTTCCAACCTTGTCTAAACTTCTTCTCTTCTCCTACATTTAACCACCTTTGTAATTTCCATATCCATGTTGGTACTGCATGACGAATGAAAGCACCATGCGCCATATCAGCCACAGCCTTTAAGAGTGGGAAATCGGGCGAATCGACTGAAAGAGATGTCGGATCATGGTCCATCATTATGGTACACATAGTATCATAACTAAACCTTAAAAAAAGATCTTGCAAATCAATCACAATGTTGTGTTTAGAGACATGTTCAAGGACTGGGATTAGACCATTCTTGACCTTTTTCCAAGTTACATCGACCAAAGATTGATGGAATTTGGGATGATTAAAGAAAGAATGAGCTACATTACGATGGTAAAGCCATAGAGTAGAATCAGTAGTGAGGATTCCATCTCCAAGAGGTTCAAGGATTTCATATAACTTGGGACCTTTGACATAGTTTTCGAAACGCTTGCTCAAAACATGGTGAATGTTGGTTGGATCAATGGTTAATAGTAAGTTCATGTTGGAAAACCAAGGTCCCTTAAAATGGAAAGTTAAGTTAGATCTTTCCATAAGTTCAATAAGAAACTCATGGATTCTGTAGGCATTTTTTAAGAGTGCTGGAAGCATGCCAAGCAGAGGCCAGTTTGTTGGAATCCCATTTTTGTTACGAAACAAATAGCAAAATAGAACAAAGAAAATGAGCACGGTAATGATCACCATAATATTGATGTATTTGGCTTTGAAAGTGTGCTTCGTGTTTTTTTTTGGGTATGTTTCCCTTATATAGAAGATTGTTTACATAGCGCCCTATTCTTCGTCTCCTATAGGTGAGTCCGGATTCTCGAGAGTTTTAGTGAAACTCTACAAGGTAGAGTTGTATTTGAGTCATATATTTTAATATTAAGAGCTCATATTGGTGGAAGGGAAAAATTTAGGGGTGAATTTTGATGAGATAAAATAGAGAGATTTTGAAAAGAGAATATACGAGCCATTAATTTTTTATTCAATTGTTGATATTGCTCAAACTCTACCTTGTAGAGTTATTTTACAACTCTAGAGGGTCCAAACACCCTACAAATATGTATGTTTATTTTCATTCCCCTTAATGCTAAGTTAATTAATAACCACATATATAGTTTTCATGTAATTAATAGCAATAGTGTTGTATATGTGACTGAAAAATGTTAGTTGAACATTGCACTCATATATCTAAATTTTGGCAGCAAAACATTATATTCTTTATTTAGATTATATATAGAGAACGTATTGTGTCGGACTCGTCCGACCATAATCTTGGTCGGACGACTTTCAAGTGGTTCCAATTTTTTTTCAGTTAGTCTTAATTTTCTTTCAGGAAGTCTTCATTTTTTTTCAGGTAGTCTTCATTTTGTTTTCAGTTAGTCTTCTTTGTTTTTCAGTTGGTTTTTGTGCTTCAGTTAGACTTACTTGGGTTTCAGTTGGTCTTTATTCTTTTTCAGGTAGTCTTCATTTTTTTTCAGGTAGTCTTCATTTTGTTTCAGTTAGTCTTTTTTTTTTCAGTTAGTCTTCTTTTTTTCCAGTTGGTTTTTGTGCTTCAGTTAGACTTACTTGGGTTTCAGTTGGTTTTTATTCTTTTTCAGGTAGTCTTCATTTTTTTCAGGTAGTCTTCATTTTGTTTCAGTTAGTCCAACTGAAAGAAAACAAAGTCCAACTGAAAGAAAACAAAGTCCAACTGAAACAAAACAAAGTCCAACTGAAAAACAAAACACTAACCTCTTCTTTGCTGTTGTCACCTGTGAGTGTTCAATCACTCATGCTAATTGCCAGCAATACCTTTTTTTTTTAAATAGAAAAAGATGGAACAACCGAGTCTTATAACAGCAAGGGTTGTTTTCCTTTGTGGAGTTACTCTACAAGATACGAAATCACGTACTATAACCAAGCTTTCAAGGAGTGGAACAAGATGACTATTAAAGATCTTGATGGTAACTGGTGGTTGTCCTTTGAGCAAGATGCAGTTGATGAGATATTCGCGTGGTTGTAATCCGTCGATGTAAATTTATATCATCTTGCTTACCTTCTTCGAACCACTCTGCCATTGAAGGATGGTGTACTATTTGAAGAAATGAAACAAAATAAATTCCACAAATACAGAGAAAAAAAAGGTTGTAGAAGTTGAAGAAGGAGAGAGAAAGAGGAGAGAGAATCTGACCTAAAAAGTGAAGCAGAGAGAAGATGTATTGGGCTCAGCCCGTCTGACAGTAAACAATACGTCAGACGGTCTGACCCAATACTTTCTCTTATATATATAGGGTTGGGTTCTTGTGAAAACTCTATTATGGTGAGAATCGTGAGAACCACTTAAAATGAGCAAAAACTTCCTAAAATGAGCAAAGAAAAGTAAAAAAAATAAAATAAGAAAAAGCAAAAAATGAGTAGAAAACATTAAATTATCAAAAACGTAAAAATGGACAAACATGTAAAAGGAGAAAAACGTAAAATGAGCATAAAAAAGTTAAATGAAAAAAACATAAAATGAGTAAAAACGTTGCAAATGAGCATACAAATTTAAATGAGCAAAAACATTAGATAAGTAAAATATAAAATGAGCAGAATCATTGTGAAATGATCAAAATCTTCGTAAAATGAGTAGTTCTCACGTTTCTCACATAAAGATGCTTCTTATATGAACTTAATATATATATATATATATATATATATATATATATATATATTACGAATTCAGAGGTTCTTGGTTATGATTTTGAGTTTTTTAGTTCTTTTTTCCCCTTTTAAATGAAAAATAGCATCAAATAACCCGCACAAATTTTTTCTAGCATTTGTTGTGGGTTTTCAAATCAATATGATTAATATATGTCAAACTACTCCAAAATTCCGAAAATTTCCTGTAACAATTGCTGATATCCTGGTACCACGTTATTAATAATCTTATATGTGACGCATCAACTATACCATCAAGTGATCATGATGTGACCAGAAAATGTGACTAGTTTACATACTTCCTCCGTTCCATAATAAGTGAAACACTTATTATTTTAGAACGTTTCAAAATAAGTGAAACATACCTTAAATGGATAAAAGAAAGTGACAAAATGACAAGAGTGTCCATCACAAACTTGTGTGGTTTGCTTTTCTATCTCCTCCTTTTGATAATAAAAAGGGTACTTTATGACTTTTTGGCTTTTGAAAGTGATGTTTATTAAATCTTGTGTCCAATCCCTATGTTTCACTTATTATGGAACGGAGGAAGTATATAATATGATAAATATTATACTATTTCATTCATGTTATAATAAGTAAGTCATTTTGGCCTAGTGGTTAAGATTAAGATGTTGTAAGCAATAATATGTCATGAGTTTGAATTCCCTTCCCCGTGTTTTTATTTTGTATTGCCTTGCTACATATGGATAAAAAGAAATAAGTCACCTTTTAAATATGTTAGGAAAAATTATTTTTAATAAGTTAACCTTTGCGCGTTATTCTTGAAATAAGTCAACCTTTCGATGAACTATGAATAAGTTAACATTGTATCTACTTTTGCTATAAATGAGTTAAATTACAATGTGATCATATTACAATGTGACACTGACACGTATCATAATTTCAAAATCATTAACTCGTTTATAGTAGAAGTAAATATAAGGTTAACTCATTTAGATTGACTTATTTTGAACGAAAATTAACTTATTAAAAATAATTTTTGCAATATGTTATCCTCACGCAACATTTTTATAGGTATGTTATCCTCACGCCTCATAAAAAATCTAAATAACAACCTATTGTATAGGCCATTAGGTGGCAAATTGAACATGGATGTGATTGGAATTGAATTTCTAATCCAAACAACCAGACCAACGAAAGCGCGCCTACTCTTTGGCTCCTTCCTAACTTTTATAAAAAATAACAGCGATTCCACATTTGCTGAGAAATAAAATTTACCAAAACTAATCACATCACAAATCCATAACATAGATCGTGTGGCACTGGCACACTGCAGAAATGTGCAAGTAGTGGTGTCAAAACAGGTTTTCAAACAGGTTTTGAGTATACCCACAGTGAACCAGCTCAGACCCGGACAAGTTAGGATTTTGATTGTCAGTGCCACAAGTTATGATTGGTCAGGTTTTGTTCAACTGGGTCGAACAAATTGAATCATTGGATTCCCGGGTGCCGAACAGTTCTGAGCATTCCATTTACAAGTCAATCCATTCCTGTATATGGTCACCCATTAACATTTTTTTTTGTCAGGTTTGCACAGGTCGTATTTAGGTTTCATGTACGGTTGCATTAAGTCAAATATATTCTGGTTGAATTACTAATGACCTTAGTTCGATCATTGTGAAACATCGGGTCCATTCACTATTGAACGTCAATTCAACTTCGGGTGACTCCTGATCGTGCCATCTTGATTTTGTTATGGATTATATAAACGAATCATATTAATAAAAGTATTAAGATCGACATATATATACATATGTGTGTGTGCGATAAATATATGGATGACAGCGAAAAACAAAAAAAAAAACTATATTGATTACCGTGATGTTTAGTGTATTCTCTTAGTCAACTCTTATTTCGAATAATCAACTGCGTAAAACCACTCTAATGAGTAAAGGAGTAGAACGACTCTTCATATGTTTTAGTATTATATATAATAACCAACGACAATAATAACGAGTAGACGATTAATTCCAAACTTTATATAAATGATTTATTATTATAAGCATTATAATTGATATATAAGTTTGTAAATAGCTATGATGGTAATGAGAATAATAATACTAATAAACACAAAGTGACAATGATAATAGGTAAAAATACAAATAATAATAATAATAATAATAATAATAATAATAATAATAATAATAATAATAATAGTAACGAGGCTAACAATAGCAATAGTAATACAAATAAGAACATGAATACTAACAATAACAATAACAATAACAATAACAATATAAATACTAATATGTTGAATCATTTTAATATGAGATTGATATTAAAATAATTGTAAAATCAATCTAATACTCTATTGATTATAAATTAGTATAACGACTCTTAATATGTTATAATACTATAACAAATGACAATCATACATTCATAAGTTTATAACAACGGTTCATATGAGGCCTAAGTGAGTATAACGAGGTCGGGTAATTTGCACAACCATATAGTAACTTAACACTTAGTCAGTTAACTCGGTTATTCCCTTGTCCATAAGCATTATCATTTCTTAAATATCATATCATTGACCAAAAAACAATACGAGTATAATGTGATCATAATTGGTGATAATGATGATTAAAGTCGATCAACACAAGCTAATACGAGTATAACATGAAGGAAGCCAGTGTAGGGGGGTAATCACTAGGCTAAACTAGATTAGTATATATATTAATGTATTGCATTTCGACTATATGCCAATGTATAGATAGTGTATAGATCAATGTATTACATTTCTAGCTAGTATACATTAGTATAAACACAAAGTAATACAAATGGATTAGTGTATAGATTAGTCAATGTAAGTGGGTAAACATTATGATAATCGTCCTCGAGTGTAATGCATTTCATAAACAAAAAAAATCTACTTGAATGATTCAAATTACCTATTATACTAAATGAATGTGCCAATGGTAGTTGATAGGCTAATTAACATAACAATACAATATCAAGTTAATCGTCTTTATAAGAAATGCATTTTGAAACAAAAAACATCTACTTGAGCTATATGTCTTAACTTTGTATATAGTGAATATAAACAAACTATTTTCTCCGTAGACTTAAATACTTTAGTACGATATAATAATATTGGAACCATTCTAACTAATACGCGATTGATTATTAATGAGTATAGACTCTTAATATGCTCTAATAGTATAACTAACGATAATAATAATGAGTATTATATATTAACTATGAATATACGATGAATTAGTGGATAAAATATTACTACTATAAATAATTATATTATTATTTGAAAATGGGGTTATAAGGTATGAGATTTGGGGTTTAGGGATGTGGAGCATGTAGATTAGTTGTTATGAATAATAATTTGGTAGGATTATTTGTTTTCTTAAGGCAAAATCCAAAATCATCTAATGGGAAAAATCTAAACCGTTAGATCATCATAATCAATGGCACACAAGAAAATAACACAAAGCACACAGATCATGAATATTAACCGTTGATACATGTCATAAAACAATCTGAACAGTTATATCGTCTCCTATCCTATTGCCTTCTCCCATCTCTCCTCCAAACCTAAAAATCCTTTTTCTCTGCTCCTTCCATTGCGCTGCTCATTCATTCTTCTCTGTCCTTGCCAGAATTCTGCTCCCTCCATTGCACTTCTCTCGTCCACCACCACCTTTCCTCCCTTTTTCGATGCTCTTTCTCTCTCATCTCTCACTCTCGTCTGCTAGCCTCTCTCATCCTCCACAAACAATGTGTTCGTTCGCCTCTCATCATCCTCGCTGAATCGACGTCATTCTCGCACGAAATCTTGGTAGAAAAAATGAGGAAAATTTGGTAAAATATTAACTCTCTGTTTAATTCCAAATTCTCTCTCTTCAACCTCTCATTTTTGTCGAAGAGGTGGATGAATGTGAGAAATTCGGTCGACGCTAACCTCCGGTTGAGATGAGACAGAGCGAAACCTTCAAAGATTTGGTGTCTTCATTCGATACGGAGTTGAAGAAATCACCAGATCTACCTGAACTATGAAATTTTAATTTGTTTCATCGGAATCACCGCATTCTGTCGGTTTTTTTTCGAAATTTTCTTAGTTTTTTTTGGTAATTAGGGTTGTAGATTTTTTTCGAATTTTTTTAGTTTTTTTGTAATTAGGGTTTGCCAATTTTTTTGATAGCGTTGGTTGTTGGGTATGGTAGGCGGTGGTGGTGGTGCGCCTACCTGGGCTGACAAAGGTGGTGGTGCGACTACCTGGGCTGGCAGAGGTGGTGGTGGTGTGAATATATGGACCGGTAGAGGTGGTGGTGGTGCGACTACCTGGGCTGGCAGAGGTGGTGGTGGTGTCGTTGGGTTAGTGGAGCCGTTGCTTCCATCTCAATCAAGGAGGATTTTGTTTTGTAATTTCGTTAATTATTTTTTTTTTCTGTGTAATGTGTTATTTGTTTTTTTGGTAATTTTTGAATTTGCGTAATTTTTTTTAATAATTGGTTATTAATCAAATTGGATTTATTTGGTACAAAATAATAATATTTATTTAGATTTAGGTCTGTTATTTATTGGTTGTAATTGAGTTGGAATGATTGAGTAGAATTGTGTTGCAATGTCAAATATTAATATATCAAGAGTGAAAGAATTTTGCTTGCCTCTTTTTCTTAATATTTTAATTATTATATAGATTTTTATATGTATCGATTGCAACATACTAAAATAATCATGTTATTAAGAAATATATATTTTTAAGCAGTACCAATTTATAAATAGTTATAAAGGAATGATAGTGCATATAAGAATAATATACCAGCTTATAATAATTTTGTGCAATTTAGTCGTCTAAATAGGTTGGTTTGAAAAATTGGATCAAATAAAATATAATTATAATTGAATTATAATTGGATTCGGGTCTATCATAAATAAAACGGGTTGAATCACATATTTGCAGGGTCTGGTTGGATTTTGAGTTAATATGTTGTTAGGTTACGGTCGGGTTCGGGTTTGAAAGCAGGTCTGTCTGAACAGGTTAAGATATAATCTTGCCGGGTGTCGGTCAGGTCTGGGTAATCCCAGGTCAGGTTTCGGTGAGGTCTGGGAATTGACCCTTACAGGTCGAACCAAATTTAAGCCAGGTCAGAATCAAGTTGACCCAACAGTCAGATCTGTTTCTGACACCACTATGTGCAAGTGAAAAACAATGACCTTAATATGTTCTCCTGTACCGTAACTTGTAAACCACCGGTTGAATTTAGTTTTTTGAACGATAAAAGAAATCACTTTTTTGGATATAAGTTGAGACGAGATGAATCTAAATCAAAAATAATTGTTTTTATCTTTGGTGTTCTTGAGGAGAACTGGAAAGATGGAAGGAGTAATGAGATTGGTTTTTTTGACAAAATTTATCATTGAAAATAAGATAATTTCTTTGAATAAAGTGAGTCATTAGTCAGGTCGGTTCTCTTCGACATAAAACAACTGAATTGAACTGATTACAACTAAACTGAACTGAATTAAATTATAACTAATAGTAGTGATAATAATATAATATAATATTATTTAATTAATAATAAATTCATAATAATGATTCATTAATAATAATAAGTTATTAAATAATATAGTATACATTATCTTAATAAATTATTAAATAATAATTTTTGGATTTTGTTGGATTTATATAGGTAATCCCTTGTGGGCTTAGGGAAATGTGTTTGGGCTTTTAATAATCATTTAGTGATTGGGTGCTTGAGTTGAGTTGAGTTCCTCTAACCCATTTTAAAATCCTTTACACTACAACTCAAAGATGTTTAAACTATTAAATAATTTTCAAAGTATGACTAAATAAAATACTTGATTATTTAAAATCATTAAATAATTCTTTTGACTTTCAAATAGTTAACATTCTAAGAAATAGATTATCTAAATAATAAATATATGTAAATATACATTAAAATATATTTATAAAATTCATAAAATTATGGAGGATTACAGTGTGGCATTATCATAAGGTTAAAGGTTTGGTCCCTCCTTTTATTGAGACTAAAGATAAATTATATATTTTTCAAATACTGATAGTTCTCATGCTTCCTCCATTTATCTCTATTATATAAGCGGAGGGGGGAGGAGATGGTGTCCTCTCATTAAAAGTCTAATATACCCTTAATGAAATTAAATTGTCATATAAATATTTTATTCTTCCTACTTGCCATATATACCGAACAAGTTAATAATGGAATTGAATTTGAAATTTTAATTAAATATTAAATTAAGGAGAATAATTTCCTCTTATTACCTACGTGTGAAAAAAAATGTATTCAAAAATGGAATTGATAATATAACTTAATTGACATGATTAGAAGAAAAAAAAAATTAAACCTTTAAAAATTTCATATTAATAATTATACTCATAATATTTTAAAACCTAAATGTTGATTATTCTTCGGTAATCTCTATTATATAAATCAATCTCTTTTCGACAATTGAATCTAATACATAAATTCTTCCACTTTATTTGAGCACAGACTTTCTTCTAACGTATATTTATTTCTCTCGATAATATATTTGAATAATGATGAATAAATAACTAATAAAAAACAGTGAAACATTGATTTAAGAAAAATATAGAAAAAAGTTAACAAATAATTATAAATGTATTTTCGAGTCAAATATTTTATAACACTGATGAATAACTAATTGAGATAAAAAATGCTAGTAAATACATAATGTAAGCAGTGGCTTACTGGCTTATCCATGAATTTATTTATGGGGGTACGAATATATAAGTAGTTAGACTCGTCAAATGACTTTTCGTTGAAAATAACATTTAAATAACATTTTTGTCCGCTCAAGTTTGTATAGTAACTTATATATAATTGCTAATTGTTCAATTATTCAATTGTTCATTTGAAATAACCAGATCTTTAAAGATAAGTTGTTTATTAACATACCATTTTAAGTCATACTCTCCTAAATGTACTACAAAATTATCTGTAAATATCTAAAAGAATTATACTTTAATTATATGTAATGAAAAAATAAATTCAAAATAACATCAAATGAAGAAGTATATAATGATTGAATTCTACAAATTTAGAAATTTTAACAATTAATCTGAAATTGAAAATTTATTTCAAAAATGTTGTTTAAGTATATAAACGAGGAAAAATTGAGGGAAAAAAGATAGACAGAAATATTTTTTTGGAGCTTTGATCTAAGTAAGCTTATGAATTTGTAATTGCAGGTTAATTAAGGATGCGTTATCTTCATCTGAATAACCCCGAATTAAACTGAACTAATCTGAACTGAATTTATTGAATCTGATTCAACTTATTGAACCTGATTGGAACTTATTGGACCTGATTGAAACTTATTTGACCTCATTTGACAAAACATTTGACGAGTAATAACATAAATATATATTATCCTTAACATAATTACTATCCCTCAAAATTTATTATGACATAATGATTATTAAAATTTATCCTTCGAAAAAATTGTACTTATTAATTATCTCCTATATGATTGACATTTTTTAAAAAAAAATTCTATTTATATGCTTACCTATACACAACTTTTGCCATTAATATATCTAATAGTCTTGGTTTGATTGCATAAAGCACTGGTAGGAATAACATTTATATCTTTTATATTTATTAGTAGCGAAAACATGTTATCTCTAGTTATTTAAAGACAAATCGCAAAATATTATAATTATGATGATTATTATGTTTAACCTTATTTGACCATGATTACAATATTTCTTTTAATAATAAGATAATAAGATAGTAATAAGCTAATAGTTAATAAAATAATAGATAACAGTGTAAATATAATATTAGATAATCATAGTGGTGTTTTCATTAATAATAACACAATCAGTTAATAGTGATATGAATAATAAAATAATAGACAATAATACAAATATAATACTATATGATGATCATAGTGATTTTTTAATTAATATTTTAATTTAAATTTATTGATCTTTGACTATTTTGACTTTATTGGAACTTATTGGACCTGATTAGACCTGATTGGAATTTATTACACTTGCTTGAAACTTATTAGATCTGATTGAAACTTATTGACCTGATTGGACCTAATTGCAACTTATCTGAACTGAATTGAATTATAATTTTTTAATTAACGTTTGTAGTATCTAACTAACAAACCCATACTATCTATTTTTTTTAATTAACGTTTGCAATATTTAACTAATATTTAAAACAGAATTATAATTTTTCAACAAGAAGATATGTTGATTATTTTATTAATTATTATAACAAATTGTAATCCCTTGGCAAATCTTCTTTTTCATTAAATGTACAACAGAGATTGCTATCTACTTTTGCGGATGGACAACCTTTTTGGCTATCACTTTCTCCCAACTAATTGGAAAGAAACAATTCAATTGTCCAATATGTGCAAGAAATTTAGTGACAATTATTGGATCGACTATCGTGGCAAGTTTTGCAGGGACATGACAGAAATATCTTATATCACTCAGTTTGTGTATCATAAGGGCATAACACTTTTGCACAATCATATTTACTTATAATTAGCATAAAAATCTTATATTTTAATATTTCCTCCGTTTCTTTTTACTTGCAACGGTTTGACTTTTACACTATTCACCAACTCTATTTAGTTTATGTTTGGTGATTTGTAGTTAAGGAAAAACATATTCATGTGGGATCTTGTTAGATTCGTCTGAATGTATATTTTCCGAATATATACTTTTTATAATTTTATTTATCGGTAATTAAACTTATTGATGGTTGAAATTATGCATTGGCAAGCGTGAAAGTCAAACTGTTGCAAGTAAAAAGGAACAGATGAAGTAGTTCTTTGTGCCTACTATTTTGTATCACTATATACCAATTAGTATTATTATTGGTGCATATTATTATGCTTAACATAACTTCTATTTATGCCTCAAAAATAGAATCCTAATTTCTATTTTAAAAGGACGAAAATAAAAAATGCGATATACTAATTCAAACTAATACGAATGTGTAACACAAATATGCCTCTAGGTAAGGGCCTTGTGCAAAATCAGTCTAGAGAATTTCTTCTTACCTCTAAAAAAACAAAAAAAAAAAACTTTCTCATTCATATATATGTATCATACTAAAGTACTTTCTATCAAATCTACTTATTAAATTAGAAAACGTCCAACATCTTCAATCAAATCCACCTTTGTGATAGGGGATTAATATTTATATTATAATAAAATAAAAGATATATATCGATTTTGAGAAAATCAATACTTTAATTTCGGCCCATCCTATATGAAAATCCTAGATCCGTCACTAAGACCAATACACCTTTTCGAAATATTTTTAAAGCATACCCCAATTTTGAAAAGTCTTATTGTCCAAAATTTTAGATATTTAGATGTGATGTTCAACTACCAATAATTAATTTCATACGAGATATACAACAATATTGCCATTACCTAAGAATTATATGAATAGGTGTTGAGAGGGAGAAGTGGTAGCTCAGTTGAGTACCATATCGAATTTTAGGACATTGCCCAAGGTTCGAATCCTCATCCCAACAATATGTTGGGGCATTTACTTTTGAGCTTTTAGCCTTGTACTCAGCCTCCAAGTTGGTGTACCCTACAAACTAAATGAGTAAATGTCTAAAAATATGTTGGGGCATTTACTTTTGAGCATTTAGCCTTGTACTCAGCCTCCAAGTTGGTGTACCCTACAAACTGAATGAGTAAATGTCTAACCTCTCTTTAAATGAGTTTGGCCAACCAATAACCATAATACAATAAATTTTACGTAGACAAAGAAAAGGGCAGCAAGCATACATCCAAAGCCATCTACTTCGATCACATCAAAATGTCCATATATATTGTTTCTGCGTAGAAACTAGTCAAAAGAATGATTTATGGTTGATGAGAGTGAAATTATGAGTATGAGTGTAATCACAAGTCTTGTCACTCAAAGCCCTGCAAAACAAGGAAGACTGGCTCGGGGGTGTTCCCAAGAAAGCCCCTCCGACGCTCAAGTCAGTGCTGGGTTGGAGAGAGAAAATGAGTAATGGTTAGAGAGATGCTCTGGTTTGTTTAGGTGAGAATTGAATAGCTGCTCACTGATTGGGCTTGCTGCTTTTATAATGTTGAGAATTTTCCAGACAAGAAACCCTATTAGGAAACATCCATCCTTTTAGGAAAGATGTCTCCCTTTTATGGTAAAGTTATTTTCTGCGTGAAAGGCTGGTTGGCCCCCCAGGGAACCTGTTGAGGTGATCTTCTAGATGGGCTTTATACAACACCCTTGGACCAGATCTTGGGTCCAAATAATTAGCCCCACACTGAATAATGGGATGAGGGAGGACTTTTACTTCGGAAAGGGGTTGTTCAGCGGAATTCTGAACACTCCGTTGATGGGCAAGACGGACCCTGAGAATTTTATATGATGTGTAGGGCGTCTCGCCTAATCCCGAGTGAGGGAGTCCCACCTAACCCTGAGAGAGGTGGTCCCGAGCGAGTACACCCCGTATAACCCCCGGACAAGGGGTCCTGAATAAGGTAATCCCGCTTAACCCCGAGAGAGGGGTCCCGTCTAACCTCGAGAGAGGGGTCTCGAGTGAGGGAGTCTCGCCTATCTCCAAGATAGGGGATCCCGAGTCCGAGCTTGGACCCTCAACCTCGGGCTAAGGCACGTTGGATCCCGAGGAGGAGCCGCTCCCCCGAGCTATCCTAGAAGGGGGAAGAGCGTTCCCGAACCCGTCAATGATATTCGAGCTCGGTGTGGCTGTGGGGCTGCCGCTCCCCGAGTCGTGACATAGGGCTCTGGGCCTAACATAACTACCCTCGAGGGTAAGGATGTGCACCCCGAGTTAGGTGGCTTCATCCGACCATGCCCGACCCGAGTTTTGATACCAAAGGTACCTACTGAATACCGACCTGGAGCGGGTTTGTTGGCGGAGCAAGGGAAGTTAGTTTAATCGTAGGGAACCATCAAGACGCCTATGATAATTCTTGAGTTGGGCTTCTCAAGCTCATACTCGATCATTTTTTGTTGTGTTGTGCTCGTTGGCAATACTGAGAAGGGTAATATACTGAGTCGAGGGCGGACATACCTTCCTATGAGGATCCCGAGTAGGGTGTTGAGGTACTTAATCATTTTTGGCCTAGTAATGAGCACCTTGGCAAGGCAAAGAAGGATGATATGCCCACTCGGGGGAAACAAGCCCTTCCTATGAGGATCCCGAGTTGGGTGCAGGGGTACTTAGCCATTTTGTGGCTAAATAATGAGCGCCTTGGCAAGGCCAAGAAGGGTGATGTACCAACTCGGGGGCTTATGAGCCTTCCTATGAGGATCCCGAGTTGGGTGTAGAGGTATTCATCCATTTTTTAGTTAAGTAATGAGCCCTTGGCAAGGCCAAGAAGGATGGTGCGCCAACTCGAGGGCTAATGAGCCCTTCGCATGAGGATCCAGAGTTGGAATAGAGGTACTTAGCCATTTTTTGGCTAAGTAATGATCCCGCTATGCGGTCACTAAGCCCTCCATGGTTGCAACCTCAAGGTGGAGACCTGAAGCACTTAGTTATATTTTAGGTTAATACTGGGGACTTCTAGTAAGGCAAAGGAGGTTAGCTGGTGCTTTACTCGAGGAATCTTGGACAGACTTAATTTTTGGTCGGTGTTGATCAGTTAGTAATTGACCGTTGATCGTCTGACTCAATGCGTTTGCAGAGAACTGAGCCTTTGGTTTGAAGCTTCATCCATGGGTTTTTCTCACTGTAGGCCCAATCTTTTGAATCCCACTCAAAGTGGTGCAGAGGTTGTCGTGACACGAAGATAATTATATATAGAAAAAGAGGAGCCTTATTTTCGTACTTTCCTGATCATTTGTGATTTTCTCCCTCTCTCCTCACACTCTCTCAATTCTCTCTCTATGTTTTTCTGCGCCTAATTGTTTGATACAGTCCCGAGTCCACGAGTGCCCGTGTCTATCCCATTTTCGAGACTGTGAATTCCCGAGAAGGTATGCTCTTCCTTAGCCATAATTCTTCATTTTTCGTATTTGATAATTAAAGTAGGCGTTTAGGATGGATCCCGAGTTTGATCCAAATGTTCCCACTTCCCCTCCTTATAGAATATTCGAAGAGATTCGTGGGATTGATGGGTTTTTGGTTACCACCCAGATCCCGTGTGAGGATCCCTCATCTATTCTTGAGGCGATTTTTTTACTTAGCCCCTCAGATTCATTGAGTGAGGAGGATGAGGGTGTGGTTCCAAGGCCCTGGGAGGTCTCCATAGCTCATAAGCCTTGTAATTCCAACTATCTAGACCGACTCTTTTCGGACAGAGTGGTTATGGTGTCAAAGGAGGTTGAGGATGAAGCCCCGACTACCTCACGTCAAGAGTTCCTCCTTTAGTTCCCAAGGGTGTCTCTCACACTTACTATCTCGACGCTACCTTTATGAGCTATATGGAGAGGAACGTCAAATATGTAGGGACTAAGTTTTGGATTCGGAACCCCTACTTTGTCGTTTGCGCAAAGCATACAAAGTCGGTGTTGACCCCTCTGAAAGGATGTGTGTCTGTATATCATCAGAGTATACAGATGGGTCTTAGGTCCCCTTTACACTCCTTCATCAAAGAACTCTTGAATGCCTACCAATTAACACTCACCAATTTACTGCCCAATAGTTAGCTAACCATAAATGACTTTACATCCGTTTGTGAGCTCCTCAGTGTTATCGCGAGTGTTCGCCTATGGCGCAATCTTTTCACTTTGATGTTAGGTCCCGCTGATCTTCATGGCCTGGGGTGGTTCCACTTCCCATATAGAGTGGGTTATAAGGTCGTTCGTGATGCCCCCTCCAACCAAAAGGGGTTTAGGCGGACGTTCTATCACATTTACACATGTGGTGAATGGGGGATCCGTTATCCTTTCCCCCGAGCAGGGGCCTCGCTTCAGACTCAATCAGACGGTTCCCGAGATATCTCGGGAGGAGGCTGTGGCGAGGATATATCTCTCCACAACAATGAGGACAGTAACAGGGCCCTCACATATGTCCCCTCGAACTGGTTGCCCACCCGCTATGAGATGAGGAACGAGATGTTCTTAACGGCAATAGGCTTGAGTTGTAGCTGCGACAAGGGTAGTTCCCTTTATCAAATGTATGAATTTCCTTTTATGCTAAAGTTTGACATTTTCCTTGTTTTAGCTATTGCTCGACACCGAATTGATCCAGCGATGGCCGAGAGATTCATTGACAGTGCTGCGCTGGCTGCTAAGCTCTTGGATGAGCTTGATGCATAGACTATGTCAATCCCCCCCACCTTCGAAGGTAAGTTAATTTTCTGTTTGTCGTCTTTGTGGTGTTTCGACTTGTACTGATCTTTTCTGTCTCCAGGATACCGATACCAAAAAGGCCAAGAAGCCTCATGTCCGTTCCTGGAAACTAAACGGGGACATATTGAAGGCCCATGCGTTGGAGAGGGCAGCGTCACAGGCCTCTAAGAAGGCTTCCTCGGGTGTTTCTCGAGCAGCAAGAGGAAGGATGAGGTCAAGCCTGAGGGTCACATCGAGGTCTTTGATGAACCTCCCCAAAAGGGATCTCGAGTGGACCACATTGGGTCCAACGTTCCTTTCACTTTCATTACCAAGCCTCGGAAATTGGCCAGCAGGGTGAAGAATGCGGTCAAAGTGATCTACACCGACGCTGACGATGAGGACCTTCTGGTCCTGGACCATGGGGAAGTTAACGCTTTCTATGATTGTTGGCTCGAGGTATGTAACTATCCCGAGTGTAAATATGATTTCTGATTTCTTTACATTGCCATTTTTGATTTTTTTTCTTTATGTTCTCGTAGACCTCTATCCAAATGACCTCGGTGATCAACCACCTTGCTCAATTCGAAGCGGGCATCGTTGCCTTGACCTATGAGGTGAATGGACTGAAGAAGAAGATCTCCGACCATGAGGCTGAGATTGCTAGGCTCAACACCGAGCAACTGTTAATGAAATGAACACGCTGAAGGAGTCCAACAAGTAGATCAAGGTTGACCTTGAGGCTGCGATCATTGCGCGCAACTTTGCTCAAAAGAATGTCGAGGATCTTCAGCTTCAGTTGGCAAATACTTTGAAGAAAGCCAAGAATTTGAGGCACAAGCTGCAGAAGGCTCGGTCCAAGCTTAAGAAGGAGCAGGAGGACTTTTTGGAGGAGTGGAAGAGGTCTCCCGAGGGGTTGGCCTTCCTGGGAAAAATGGCCACCAACTCCTATCGTATGGCAGTTAGGGAGACGAAGGAGCACCTCAAGGGAATTATTGCTGGTCCCGACTCTTCTTTGAATCGGCACAAAGTCAAAGCTGAATCCGACCGTCACATTGTTGATGATTAGAAGAAGGAGGCGGCCAGAGCTTCTGTCGCTTCCTAAGTCCCCGGTGCCACTCCTCAGTCGACCACTGTCGACGCAAAGGTGCATATTCTTCGAACCTCTACGACTGCTGAGGTCACCCCGAGCTCTATGGGTCCGACAACTGATGCCTCTGACCCCGAGGGTTTAATTTCTATTGTGGCAAGAGCTTAGAAGAGGAGGATGGTGCGAGTAGCACCAACAGCTCTCCTGGCAAGACCTTGGCTGCCTAAATTTCTTTTTGCTCTTTTGTATTTAAATTTCTTCGACCCTTAAGGAGTTATGTTCTCGGGGTCCTTAGGTTGTATTGCTCTTAATCTTAATTATATGATGTTTTGCAATTCTCCCGAGTATCCTCTTTAAATTACAGTTGTATTTGCAACTGAACCAAGTATATGATGTTTTGCAAGTCCTGGAGTGAGTTACTGCTCGGCTGTTCCAAAACTTCCCAAATGATGGTCCGAGGGGACAACCCCTCCGCTAAGCTTGCCATATGAGGTAATGCATCTGCGTGTTGGTTTTTTGATCTCGGAAAATGATGTATGTTGAATGAGGACAACTTCTTGATGAGTTCACGGGTTTTGTTGAGGTACATCCTCATATTGTCTTCCTTGGCCTCGCACTCCTCGAGACCTGCCCTACAATAAGATGCGAGTCACATTTGGCCTTTATTGCCTGAGCTCCCGAGTTGATGCATATTTGGAGGCATAGGATCAAAGCTTCATATTCAGCCTCATTGTTTGAAGCCAGAAAGTCGAACTTCACAACATACTCCATTTTATCCCCGACTGAGGGGATGATTACTAGCCCAACGCCACTGTCAGCCTTGGTGGCCGAACCATCCACTTGTAGTTCCCACGACTTTCTTTCCTCTTCATTAGTGGCTCGAGAGCTACATTCGCTGAGAAAATCTGCTAATGCATGGGCCTTGATTGCTTTCCAAAGCTCATATTCCAGCCCGAAGTCTGCCAATTGGTCTTCCCATTCGGTCATCTGAGTCGAATGATTTCTGCGTTCGATCACTTTTCTGATAAGTTGTCCGGTCAGGACCTTAATGGGATGCGCTTGAAAATATGGCTTCAACTTCCTACTCGCCATCACCAGCGCGAAAATGATTCTCTCAATCTGGTTATACCTGGCTTCAACTCCTCTATAAGCGTGGCTGATGAAGTATACTGGGTGCTGAATTCCATCTCTTTCCACCACAAGCACGACACTAAGGGGCATATTCTGATACCGACAGATAGATGTAGAGAGTCTCTCTCGACAAGGGTGATATGAGCTTGGGCAAGGTTTCCAAGTGTTGTTTTAGCTGTTGGAAGGCCTGCTGAGCCTCGTCGTCCCACTCAAACTCTTTCCTTTTGAGTGCTTTGAAAAAAAACATTAGGCTCTTGTCAGCTGAGCGGGATAGGAAACGACCCAGCGCTGCCAGACATCATGTTAGCCTCTGAAGTGCTCTTATGTATGCCATTGATTTTGTCGGTGTTGGCTTCGATTCCTCTCTCATCAACTAGGAACCCGAGGCACTTCCCCCCTTTGACTCCGAACACGCATTTTTTTGGATTTAGCTTCATGCCATGGCGTCGTTGGGTACTCAGCGTCTCTGTCAAATACCCAACATGTTTAGTGGGTTTCTTACTTTTGACGATCATGTCGTCCACATACACCTCAATGTTTCTCCCGAGTTGCTCCTCAAAGACCTTGTTGATTCTTCGTTGATAAGTAGCTCCTGCATTCTTTAGCCCGAAGGGCATCATCTTGTAGCAGTACACGCCTTGAACTGTAATGAATGCTGTATGTATCTGGTCCCTTTTTGCCATCGAAATCTGGTGATATCCCGCATTGGCATCCATGAAACTGAGCAACTCGTGACTGACAATTGAAACCACCAGCCTGTCAATCTTTAGAAGGGAATGATTATCCTTAGGTCATGCTTTGTTCAGCTCAGTAAAACGCACAGGCGCCAAGCCCCACTAGCCTTCTTCACTAAAACCATGTTGGCTAGCCTTATGGTGTACAAGCATTCTTCTATTATGCCCGCCTCTAGCAGCTTCCTAACCTCTGTTGCTGCTGCATTCCTCTCGGGCCCTTGATGCCTAAGTTTCTGCTTAATGGGGTAGAAACCCTCCTTGATGTTAAGCTCATGGGTATACAGATCCTCCCCTAAATCCTATCAGCGGTTGGCTAGTTGGGGTTACATCCTTCTCGGTGAACTTGAGCTTGCGCAAGCAGTCCAGGGTAATGATATCTTCTGAGGGGCCACTATCGACTAGAATCCTCTTAACAAGGGAGTTGGCAATTTTCATCTCTATCACAAGGGGGTTGTCATGGGGTGTATGGACATGCCGGTCACTCTCCCCAAAAGTCATGACGGAACACCCCGTCTTCATCTACTCAACTTTTAAGACATGTTGCTTTATTGCTTGGAGGTGATCCTTGCGGGCTCGACCAATTAGGCCTCATGAGGCATGCCCTCCTGTTATCACCCCGACATACCCGTAAGTGTTGTCACTATCATTTCTTGCTTCCTTCTCCTTTCCTTTCTCTTCTCGAGAGTGCTTGATGTATCTATTCAACTTTCCTTGATAAGCTAGGTGGTCCAATGCCTTTTTCAACTTCCGACAGTCCTTGGTGGTAGGCCCGCATTCCCGGTGGTACTCACATCAAAAAGTCCTTGATCCCGTCTTTCCTTTGAAGTTCTTAGAGGGGGGGGGTGGGGATGGGTAATATTGACTTGTGTTTCAGATCTAGGTAGATCTCACGTCTGTTTCTGTTGAAGCGGGGATCATTCCCATTATCCGCAGCTCTCAGGAGGAGTTGTTGGCTCCTCTTGGCATTCTTGTTGGATCCCCAGTAAGGGACTTCTTCCTTTCTCTTTTTCGACTTCTCTACGATGGATTTGCAAATTTCCGAGGCTTAAATGAACTTTTGGGCACGACTCATAGCCTCAGTGAATGTAGTGACTTCATTCTCAGTCAGGGACCATTTGAACTTGTCTGGCCAAAGCCCCAACATTAAGGCGGTGAAAGCTACCCTGTCATGGATGTTGGAGATTTTCAGGGACTCTTCATTGAATCACTTGATATAATCCGCTAAGCTCTTGTGCTCTTGCTGCTCGATTGACATTAAGTGAATTCTTGTCTTCCTACGCCAACGCCCGGCAATGAAGTGCTGGTGGAGCAATGCTTCTAACACTGAAAAATTTGTGATTATGCTGGGAGAGAGCCCCGATAACCAACTAAGTGCTAATCCTTTGAGAGTCGTCGGGAAGTAAGGACACCAAGTGACCTCGCACCCAATTTACACACTCATCCGGGCCTTATAGGCCGCCATGCGATCAACGAGGTCGCTGTTTCCCGAGTATTGCTCGATCATGGGAACCTTAACCTTGCCTGGGTTAGGAACCTCCATGATCTCTCGACTGAAGGGGGTCATAAATTTAAGTATCCCTCGGTTGATCACGACGGGACTCTTGTTTCGGGTGGAGTCCTGAGTCTCCTTCATTTTCAGCCCTCGTCTTCTTGGACCCGAGAGGGGATCCTTCCGACCTCTTCAGCGAGTCCGAGAATGGGCTTGTTCCTCTTGGCGGGTCTTCTCGGGATCCGCCCTTCTTTTTTTGTTGAGCAAGTTTCGAGCATCCTACTCCATCATCCGCCTACGGTTCTCCCCGATGATCCGTCGAGCATCCGAATTCAGTGTCCTACGGGAATGAGCCTGTCGGGATCTCTTTCCCCCTACTCGTTGTCCGTCTCGATTAGGAACGTGAACGTTGAGATCATCCCTAACACAAGGCTCTCCCTAGGTAAGCTCTCGGGGGGCCCCTCGTTGGGACTAAATCGGTAGCGCCATTGTGATAGAGGTGATAATAAGCATGATAAGCTCGCGAGCAGCTTGGACTCGCCTCGGTCAAAGCTCAGCTCGTTGAAGCTCGGCTCAAGACTTAAACGAGGCGAGCCGAGCTAGGCAAAGCTTGGCTCGTACAGCTGGTGAACAACTCTATTATTATTTTATACTAAAAAATATATTTTATAATAAGAAAATATTTTTATATTAAAAAATATTTCATATTAAAAAATTGTTTATAAATTAGAAAATTATTTATAAGTATTAAAAATTATTTAATGACATTTTGCCTTGAGAAAAGAATGGACTCTTTATTTTAAGTAATATATTGTAATTTTGTTGGTTGTTATATTATCGTTGTTGAACTTTTGTATTGTTGTGAAACTTTTGTATTGTTTGCAATATGCGAAACTTTTGTATTGTTTTATTGGAATCATCAATGATGATAGAATCATTGAACTCACTTTATACAAATTTTTTGCAAAATAAATTTCCCAAACGAGCTCGAGCCCATAATCGAGAGTGAGCCTAAACGAGGTCACGAGCCGAGCCTAAGCCTAATCGAGCTCACAAGCCGAGCCTAAACGAGCTCACGAGCCGAGCCTAAACGAGCTCATGAGCCGAGCTCGAGCCGCAAATTCCAATCACGAGCTCGACCCCAGCTCGGCTCCCCCAAGCTCGACGAGCTCAGGAGCCGAGCCGGGCCCATGAAAAGTTAAACGAGCTCGAGCCGAGCCTAGTGCTATTCGGGCTTAGCTCACTCGATAAGCACCCTAGGTAGTGACACTCGGTTTGTTTTCCTTCGGGGTGCCATGTTGCTCTCGGTACGTGACTTTGAGATGTAGTATCCCCATAGACGACGCCAAACTGTTTCTACCTAGAAACTAGTCAAAACAATGATGTATGGTTGATGAGAGTCAAATCCCGAGTATGAGTGTAATATCGAGTCTTGTCACTCAAAGCCCTACAAAACAAGGAATGCTGGCCCGGGTGTATTCTCGAGAAAGCTACTCCGACGCTCAAGTCAGTGTTGGGTTAGAGAGAGAAAGTGAGTAATGGTTAGAGAGAGATGCTCTGTTTTAGTTAGGTGAGAATTGAATATTTGCTCACCGCTTAGGTTTGCCGCTTTTAGAATGTTGGGGATATCCCAGACAAGAAACCCTATTAGGGAAAATCCCTACTTTTAGGAAAGTTGTCTCCCTTTTATGGTAAAGTTATTTTCTGCCTGAAAGGCTGGTGGACTCTTGGAGAACCTGTTGAGCTGATCTTCTAAATGGGCTTTGTACAACACCCTTGGACCAGATCTTGGGTCCAAACATATACCAAGCCTAACCTAGTATCATAATTATAGCAACAATGGGATACATAATTACCATCACATTGCTCTTTTCCTTTGTTGAAATCATTTGCCACTTTTTTCGTAACAAAAATAGAGTCCCAACATGTTGGCCAATGATTGGCGTGCTTCCAGCACTCATAAAAAATATCTACAGAACCAATGAGTTTATCATTGAACTCATGGAGAGATCTGAATTAACTTTCCATTTTAAGGGCCCTCGATTCACCAACATGGACTTACTCGTGACAGTTGATCCGACCAATGTTCATCGTGTTGAGCAAGAGATTCGAAAATCATGTCAAAGGTTCCAAGTTATATGAAATCCTTAGTGAACCACTTAAAGATGGAATACTTACTACTGGTTCCACTCTATGGCTTTACCATCGAGATGTGGCTCATTCTTTTTTTAACCATCCAAGTTTCCCCAATGTTTGGTCAATGTAATAACTTGGAATAAGGTCAAGACCATCCCAATACTTGATCGACCATGTCTCTAAGCACAAGATTGAGATTGATTTGCAAGATTTATTATTAAGGTTTGGATATGATACTATGTGTATCCTAATGATGGACCATGATCCTACATCTCTTTCACCTGATTTTCGTGATTTTCCACTCTTAAAGGCTGTGGCTGATATGGAGCATGGAGTTTTCTATCGTCATGTAGTTCCGACATGGATGTGGAAATTACAAAGGTGGTTAAATGTAGGAGAAGAGAAGAAGTTTAGGCAAGGTTGGAAAATTCTTGATGATTTCATCTACAGGTGCATAGATAGGAAGAGAGAAGCAAAGACGAAAGCAGCTTCAAATACAAATAAGGATGTATGTACATAAACTGATAAAAGGAATAGATCATAGTGAGCTACTAATAACTGAAATCTTTTAACTTGTGAAAAAGAAGGGTTGAGTTCACAGCAAAGGCAAAATACCTATAACAACAGTAATGCTACTACTGACCACCTCTACAACTGAGAATCCAACTAGATCCCAAGCATATTGTGTGGATTCCCAGTACTGAGGACTACTCCACCCGCCATTGCGAATAGCACGTTGGGCCAGTTATCCTGCAATGAACATCCTAAATAAGTATATAAATTAAACCATCACTAGTTACAAGTTTACAGTTACTAAACACGCTGATTCCTTGAAATATGAATAATGATATTGTAATTCCCAAATAATGATACAAAATTAAGATTCTATGTAGGATCAGAATCGACAAGGTTGTTGCGGATTGTGGAATCGTAGACCATAAGATCCGGCTGAGGATTTTTAATAACAATGCTAGAGAGAATATAACTCCTCCTTAACAGTTATGGTAAAATCATGAGCCTGTTAGCTATTAAAACATTGAAATAGATAGTATAAGACAAGATTGTAACACATGGTAATTTATCCTATATATATGCCTTAATACAAATAATAAATTAAAGTCGATAAACTAAAGAGACAACTTATTCGGAAGAGTATCTTTAATATTACTAAAACGATGTTAATGTGTGAATGTTCTTTTATTTTATAATAAAAATTTAAATCTAAAACATATTTATACTTTTAATGTAATAATAAAGGAAACAATAATATCTTCATTGAAGAGGTCCTTGATAAATAAACAGCCCCTTCGGCGTGTTTGTGAAAAAATATGTCATTAATAGAACCTCCTCATAGAGGTAGATCTATCATAGGTTCAATGGGTTAAAATGAACCCAGAAAAATTTGAAAAAAAAGGAAGACTAAAGGCCAACGAAAAAAAAGGCAAAAAGAATTTTGATTATAAACGTGCTATAGACCGTCTCAAAGGACATGGGATCAATTCCTAAGAGATCAACCCTTGACTGCTCTCTAGCTCGCAACCTCATAGGTGTCCTAGGCTAAGAGACAGGGTTTTTGTCTGGTTTCTAGAAAATTCGCTCTCTTTGGTGCCTTTGAATATGGCCAAATGTCAATTGGTAAAACACCGGCTTTCCAATAGAATGAGTCTCCTTGATTACGGTGGAGAAACTAGATATTTGATAGATCTGGTTTCTTCTCTCGATTTGTTTAGAAAAAAAAATTCTAAAAAAGTTATATAGCATACTAAAAGTATTGCTATGCCTCTGTGCTGACTTAATTAGAAATTGTAAGCAAATTATATTGTAGTTAAACCAAAAAGATATCCAAACTAATATGGACCTTGAAAAAATGAGGTAGAGGTGGTAGCTCACTGAAGTACCACCTCGAATTTTAGGGCATTCCTAGAGTTCGAATCCTCATCCCAACAATATGTTGGGCATTTACTTGTGGGCTGTTTAGCCTTGTATCCAGCCTCTGAGCGGGTGTGTCCTTAGGCTAGTAGCCTAGTAGGGGTTGTTCTTCGGAGCAATTATCTTTCCTAATCAAAATTAAAAAAATGGACCTTAAAAAAATATGAACCATTACGTATACATTTGAAGAAAGTATCACAAGATTATACTGCTCATAGTATTCTCCTACATAGTTTTATACATATGTATAGCAAGCTTTATGTTAGTTTGTTTTATTAGCTTTTTACACAACTGTAAATTTGTTTGGTCTTTTAGCTTAGTGCCCTCTCATTGGTTAAGGTGGTGTATACAAGAGGCACTCTTTAGGATCCCTAGGTTAAGCGGTACAAAAGTGAGGCGCAACCTTTGAGTCACTTCTTCCGGCTTCAACTCTTCAGGATCTCGATAATATTTGTAATAATGTTTTGTGGGGAGGAGGAAGAGGGGAAAAAAAAGAAGACCCATCTAGTAAATAAGGAGACAACCTTTCGACCTTTGAATCAAGAGGGTCCTGGGATTAGGAACCAAGGTATGATGAATATAGCTTATATGGCCAAATTTGGGTGTAAAATGTCCTAGGGACAACCAAACCTTGCCCGGGATTGTATTATCTCAAAATATATCCACACTGACTATGTCACGAAATTCCAGAAAGATTCGGTTATTTGGAGAAGGGTTGGTAGATTTTAAATAAGAATAATTCATGGTCCCTTGGGAATGGTTAACATATAGACTTTTGGTATGACAACTGGTTTTCGATCGGGCCTATTCGGGAATTCATTCAGGGCCCTCTAGCTCACCAGGATGTCGATCTTAAAGTTGCAGGGGTGGTCCCCATGGAAGCTGTGATCTTACCCTATTATCTATCGACTTCTCGTCTTTCATTGCTTAATGAATTCACAGTCGTACCCCTCCTCCTCTTCCTTCTATAAGGGAGGACCTTCCGATCTCGAACTTTGTATCTCCAAAAGATTTCTCGGTAGCCCGCGCATGAGGCTCAAATGCACACTAACCCTGAGGTAGAGTTATCTTGGCTCTGGAAAGTAGAATGTGAACCCAAAATTAGATTCTTCCTATGGCTAGATCCAATAATCCCCCTTAAAAACCTTCTTTTCAGTAGGCGTTTGAGTACAGATCCGATTTGTTCGAGATGTTAGGGTCCTAGTGAGAATGTTGAACATTTACTGCATCATTGCCCTTCCTCTTTGAAAATTTGGGATATTCCCGGAATGCCTAGAACTAGAACTGGTTATCTTGAATTCCATAGGTGGTTCAAGGCAGATCTTTTGTGTCAGGAACAGTTTAGGGGATTAGTGGAGGGGGCCTTGTTTCCTTATGTGCGCCATGAAATCCGGAAGGATCTAAATGCTTGGGTTTTCAATGGAAATAACCCTTCAAATATACAGCATAAAATATACAACATATTCTAGGTAGAGCAAGCAATTTGGCAAGAACCTTTTGTACTAGACCTCATATCTTAGCCCATATACCCAACTTAGCTAACACTCGGTGGAATCACCCCTTGGATAGACTTATGATTCACGTTGATGCTTCCTTTATTGTTGCATTAAACACCACAGGGTTAGGTGGAGTTTTTAGAAATGGTAACGAGGAATGGCAATGGTTTTGGAAAGAAAATTTATGCTAGTGATCCTCTTGCAGCTGAAATCTCAGTTATCCAGGAAGCGTTTTGTTTTGTTGAGGCTAACCAAATCCCAAATGCTATAATATATTCAGATTGTAAAAATGCGGTCGAGCTCATTCTGAAATAGGTACACTCTGATAAGCATTTCGCCATGGCTGATCTATGCAGGCAGTGGCATGAGAGGTACACGCAAGTGCAGGCTTGCAGGCGTAGGTTCAATACAGTTGCGGATGCTATCGCCAAGGAGTGTATGTCCGTGCTTATGAAAATTTATGTAACTAGGGCTTTCCCCACCCCCTCTAGTTATTGTAAGAACCATCTTATTTCATATTGTAACGCTCTAAACATTATTAACTCATTTATTTTTCTTTTTCCAACAAAAAAAAAATAACACCTGAGCAAGTATTGCTCTTAAAACCAAAGAATTGATTTTTTACATAAAGCTTTCACCTTTTCAACATCAAATATGGTATCTGAATTTGCTAAATTAATGTATACAAATCCATCAAAACAATATGAACTTCAGGTATTAAAAAATAACTCATTTGCTAAACGTCGTCCTGTTTTTTCCTACTAACGCCCTGTTTTTTTGTATAAAAATACAAGTGTCTTTTGTTCTCTTTCCCCTCCATTCCCCATTCCCTTTCCATCTCCCCTCCATTCCTCCTCACCTTTTCCATTTCTCTCATCTTTCACTCTCTCTCTCATCCCTTCCATTTCCTCCATTGAAGCAGTACGAGGTTTTAAAATTTTTCGATAATTCACATTTTCCAACGATCTTCAAGTTTTTTTTTACCATCTCCTTATATTACTAAGGAAATGCTAATATAATTTAAAGTTTTTTCGAATAAAACTGATAGAATGTCTTCAACATGACGCTTTGAAAAACTGTAATCATTTTTTGTTTCAGTCTCTATTTTCGTTGATTTTATTTAACTTTATTAGAACATCTTAAAGTAGACCATTTTACCAGAAATTGACTTGAAAAGCCGAAAAAGTACCTAGGCGCCCAAAATAGGCGCCCAACCACAAGAAAAGGCTCCTAAAATAGGCGCCCGAACCTGTGGTCAGGCGCCTAAATTAAATAGGCACCCAAACACTGGGACAGGCGCCTATTTTAGGCGCCTAACCACAGGTTCGGGCGCCTAAAATAGGCGCTTGTACCATTGGTTGGGCACTTAAAATAGGCGCATGTACCTATGATTGGACGCCTATTTTAGGCGCCTGTGCCTGTGGTTAGGCGCCTAAAATAGGCGCCCAACCATAGGTACAGGCGCCTGACCACTCTTTTGACATTTTTAATTTTCAGTTTTCGAAAAAGTTGCACGTATTGAGAACGGAAATGTTGCCGGAGGAGTGGCGGTGTGATGATGTCATTCAACCTCTTTCAATATGTGATGAGAGAGAGTGTCCGGAAAAGTTGCTGGAAAAGTGGTCGGAGAAGTAGTCGGAAAAGTCCTTAGATGATGAGATGGTGTGAGGAAGTATGAGAGTGGGAGAGTGAAAGAGAGTGAGAATGTATGAGAGTGGGAGAGTAAAAGAGAGTGAGGATATATATGAGTATAAATACATAACAAGTATAAATATAGGACATTAGTAAGATATTTCAGAGCGGCGTTTAGCAAAACTCAAGATAAACACCAACATCTAAAATCTATCAAAGGAGAAACAAAATACATAGAGCAAGAGAAGATGGAAATAAATGATGATGGAGGATAAAATTTGATCCATACGACTACAAGTAATTTTTATTAAACATCAAATTAATAAATAACAAAGATAGAAGAGGACAAAGAGCAGTTGCAAACAAGATCATGATGTGATAAAACAAAAATGAATGATTGATTTCAATATGTGCTAGCAACAGCAATTACGAATTTTATATGCCACCAGCAAAAACATTTTGAAAATGAACCTGATGAGTTTATTTTCTTGAAAAAACGACAAATGATTAGCCAAATTTGTTTCACTGCCTCTGGAATTAGCAGAAAAAGGAGAAGAAGAGTCGCAAATAATCATTAGAAGTGAAATTCAATTGTTAATTAAACACAAGAAAATCAAATTAACAACAACGAAATTTACCAGGGAATCAAACAAGGGAGTCGGTTGTTCGGGGAATTTTCGAGATGCATGCGTCATCCATGGTATGCATTTTGTTTATTTCTCCCTACAAGTTGGATAGAGTCTCTCAAGATACCTATACAATTTCAGCTATAAAAATGAAGAATGTACATTGTTAATACCTCAAAAATGACTAAAGGAATTACCAATGATACGTAAGTGATATGTTCAATCCCTGAGTTAGTAAAGCTAGTATAATGTTAATACGCTTTTTTCACCAAGTATTCCCGAATTTTCAAAAAATTCACATGGTACCCTTAATGTATTCAAAATTCACCAGGTATCCCTCAATTTTATGTAAATACACCCAAATATCCTTAATGACTAACAACAATAACCGTCAGTCATTGACCCTAATTTTCTACTTTAAACCCTAATTAAACTCTAATCCTAACCCTTACCCTTACCCTAATCCTAACCCCTAAACCTAACCCTAACCACCCTCACCCACCTTCCTACAACCCCTGTAGCCTCCTCCACCCAAGCTGCACCCCCTCCCCACCCCGTGCCGTCGCAACCCAAACCCAGTTCCCCCCACCCCACCCCCCTCGATTTCGAAATAGCCCCTCTCCCCCCAAACATGCTCCCGCCACAACACCACCCCCTTCCGTTTTCGAGATCTTCTGGTGAACTTGCGAACAAGGTCTCGCTGAGTAATCCGAACAAGTTGCTTGCGACGGGGGTAGGGGTAGGGTTCTGAGCTCACGACGAGGGGTGGGGAGATGGGTGGGGTTCTAGGTTCACGACGGGGGTAAGGGGAGGGTTGGGGTTCTAGCTCGGGTTAAGCGGGGGGTGGGGGAGGGGATGATGGGGTGAGGGGCTGCAAGGGTGGTGGGAGGGTGGGGGAGTGGATGTTAGGGTTAGGTTTAGAAGTTAGGTTAGAGTTAGTTAGGTTTTAGGGTTTAATTATGTTAATTAGTGTTTAATTAGGTTAATTAGGGTTTATTTAGGGGTTAATTGGAGTTTAGAGTAATGGTAATTAACACCGTTAGTCATTAAAGGTATCTGAGTATATTATTTTGAAACTTAGGGCTACCTGGTGAATTTTGAAAATACGAGGGGTACCAGGTAAATTTTTTGATAACTCGGGAGTATCTGATGAAAAAAATCGATGTCAATACATATTATCCTAAGTTGTAATGAGCTAATTGATTTACATCACATACGAACTTTCAGATAGCTAATTTCAAATTCTGTTTGTGACAAACATGAGAGCTACAGATTTAATTAACTTTAATGAGAAAACTATTTCTCTAATCAAACTCAAAGAAAAATATACTTCCCTCTCATCCTCTTTCCTTTTTTCGCTCGTAAAAATAAACTAAATGACAACTCTCAAATAATAATAGAAAACAAAGTCGAATCTAGGTAAAATCGTTCTTCCACAAAATAAAATATATTTACATTCTCATAATATTGTCTTTATTCTCCTAATTTCCAACATTTTGAAGGTAAAAGTTCAGGCACCGACTATGAACCCATTTTGGGATTTACTTCAATCATGCTTTCACTTTTAAAGTACTCCATACGTTTTTTTATTAGTTTACCTACTTTTTTGAGCAAAGAGTTTTAAGATAATTAGGTATGTGGTCATACAAAGAAAGATAAAGAGAATAATAAACAATTGGTATGACTATACTAAAAATAGGAGAAAAAAGTGGGTAAATTAATAAAATGGAAAATTGAATGCAGACAGTCCCAAATATGCATGACCCATCTTCCAAAAACAATTCCACCTATTTAAAATCCAGAAAAATTCCCAACTTTGGGCCTAATCTTCCACAAATGGACCTTATAACCCATTAACCTCCTATAGCAGGTAAACTCACCCACACGTGACTTGCATGTGATTTTTAATGAAATCCCCCCCCTTTTTCCTTTCATTTCCCCAGTAAAACTTAATCTTTTTCATTCCTTTTTTTTGTCCTCTCTCTCTCCTTCCTCATAAGTTGAAATGGATTCTCCTCTTTCTCTTTGTTTCTTTTGTCATCAACTACAACCTTATTTTTCGAAAAATGGTGATTTCAGAAAATTCAAGTGGTCCCTCCTCCCATTGGGGTGGTTTCATGCGGATGTGTGATTGTGGTGTTCCAACCAAAATTCGAACAGTGACGAAGCAAAATCCGAACCGTGGCAGGTTGTTCCGTGGTTGCGGCAATTATCCAGTGAGTATTTTGACATGTATTGTTTAATTTAGGGTTTTCGTCAAAAAGAATGTTGTTGAACCGAAATTTCTCTTTTTGGGGTGTTTTCTATCAAAAAGATTGTTGGTTTATTCAATAAATTAATAATCTTTTTAATTTCAGGAAAAGAATTGTGGGTTTTTTGACTGGTTATATGATGATGGACATAGCACCTGTAGTGGCTGTGAGAAGCTTGCGCAACGAATTGATGTGGCTCAAAATCAAATCGATGCACTAACTGACAAGCTTACGATGATGAAGGTTAAGAAGGATCAAATGAAGGAGTCAAATGATACATTCAAAATGCAGCTATGTAAAGTCACTAATGAGAAGACCATGTGGAAGTATGGTGGTTTGGTTGCATTAGCTGTTTCATGGATTTGGTTCACTTTTGTTTTGAGTGGGAAGTGAAGAATTGGTTGTAACAGTATAGTAGGAAAAGGGGTTGTTAGTTTTTCCTAGTTGATATTGTTAGTATGGTTGTTTGTTGTTGGTTGTTATTGTTAGTATGAATTAAAGAGTATGTATAGTTTTGCAGATCTTAATGAATGAATTTATGAAAAATGTTGATCCTAATTTATTTACAGAGCTACATTTTTGGCAAAATGATTAACAAACATGACCAACCACTATATACCAAAATAGTAGTAGCTAACAACATTGAAGCAGTTACAAGGTTTGCAAAAATCATCCACTATTAAAGTGGCTGCTCACTTTTTCAACCAAAAGATATCCATTACATCAGTGTATTTCAAACATGATATTACTCAATTTGGCAGAGTTTAACAATCAACAAAACACAGTTCTAGTATGCCTATTTGCCAACAAAATAACCAATGTAGTAGCTAATTGTTCACTGCAGAGCTTTGTGTTCCAAAGTCATTGCACACAATAGATGATTGGGTTCCTTGACTTAGCCTTGTACAATGATTTAAAAAAAAATAAAAAAGTAGTGAGCATCACCATTTAACCATCAATCTCAATTAACATAACATAACATTAAACACACTTACATCCAAAATAGAACTTCCATTGATGTAGTTATCCCCATTTGGTGCAATGTACACCCCAACACCAACTGGCACTTGTGAGCCTCTGCCTCTACCCCTTCTTCCACCTGATTTACCTGCACCTCTTCCTCTATTTGAGCCACCTCTTCCTTCAGCAGCAGCAGTTACACCCATACCTCCATTTCCTCCATATCTACCTCTTCCTCCACCAGCAGCAGTTACACCCCTACATCTTCCTTTTCCTCTTCCTCTACCTTCCCTCCCCCCCCACTAACACCCCTAGACCCACCTCCTCCTCTGATAACTCTCCCTCCCCTTCCAGTTCTCGAAGGTTGGGCTGTCACTTGCAAAACAGTAGTATTAGATTCTCCAGTTTGGCTCCTTTGGCCATGGGACTGTTGGTTCACCCTTTGTCTTTATGAATTCAGTGAAGGGATGGTAAGATTTCCTTCACTGTCCTTGTATGGGCATCTTCTTTTGTTGTGGCTTGTGGAATTGCAGATTGAGCACTTCATTTGCATACCATGTCTAGTCAGTTTACCAGGTTTTTTTGGATCTTCAAAGGGGTCCTTGATCCTATTTTTCCTAGGTCGACCAGGTCCAACTTTAACAGGGGGTGGGGCTAATGGGTAGTCAACCTTAGGCCAGTATCTCTCACTAACACAAGGTGGAATAGCTACCCCATATGACTTTAAGTAAGCCTCCCTAGTGTACCACTTTGCAACAAAATCCTCTGCATTTTTATGACAAGAAAATATACAAGCAACAACATGCAAGCAGGGTATTCTTGTCAGGTCCCAGACATTACAAGTGCAGGTCCCTTTCTCTAAGTCAACTGACAAAGAATCCATCAAATGGCTGACTTGAAAAATAGTGGCAGTTGATGGAATTACCCTACATTGAGCTACTAGTGCTTTTGCTTTATCTATTTTTTTTTGTATCCTATGGCATAAAAGGGCTGAACTCTTTTCCATTTCCATCTTCTTAACAGCTAATCTCTGCATTAAAGCAATTATGATCCAACCATTAAATGTTTCAGCTAGGTTGTTAACAATGACATCAACATTTGTATCTATGTTCATTTTGTGCCTACAAAATAATCTAGGGTTGTGTCTTTTGAAGGCTAAAGTAGCTGCAGGGCTAACCTTCTCCATATCTACAAGTGCATCATCATAATCTTGCTCATTGTATGCCTTAGCAGCCTTCCAAAACAGTTGCTTGAACTCATCCCCTCTGAATGTTTTGTGCCAGTGGGCATATATATGCCTAGCACAATGTCTGTGATCTGTACTTGGCAAAACTCCCTTCACTGCTGCCAAAATAGACTGCAAAACATGCAATAACACACAAGTTAGATTGTAAAACATGCAATAAACACACAAGTTGAAATTAAAACATTCAACAACTTACCAAGTGCTCATCTGAGATTATTGCCAACCCTTCTCCATTATTCAACAACAAACATTTCTTCACCTCTGTTAAAAACTAGGCCCAACTGTCATTATTTTCTCCCTCGACCACTGCCCAAGTCACAGGGAACATCTGGTCATTGCCATCCCTTCCTATGGCTGCCATTAACTGCCCTCCTAAGAATGTCTTCAAGAAACACGAGTCTATACATAATACTCTTCTACATCCCTCAATCCAAATTTTCGCAACACCATCAAAGCATACAAAAAGCCTCTTGAAAACTGGGGGTGACTTCTCATCATCAGCCACTAACTAACACCAACTTTGTATCAGGACTGTTATGCTTTATTTCTTCTAGGTATCTGCCCACCTTCATGTAGTGCTCTTGCATTGAGCCATGTAACAGTTTATGTGCATGAAACTTGACGTGTAAGCAACTGGTTCCTTGATTACAACCCTATACATCCTCCTCACTGACTCAACAATCTCCTTAGCTGGCCAATGTGGTCGAGCTTTAAAAATCTCAAGGAATTGTGCAGCTAACCAGGTTGATGTGAGCTGGTTATTCTTCTCCATGTTCCTTGTACAACAATGCTCTTTATCTACTGATTTCACCACATAACAATGTGTGGTATTGTCCCAGGATGCATACAACCTGAAACTGCATTCCTTATTGCACCTCACCATTAATCTTTGGCCTTGTTTGGTTGTATATAGGAAGTCATATTTCATATGAAGTTATTTTTTCCATGTATTTGAAATTCCTAGGAAGTGTAAAATTGTGTTTGGTTGATAATGGGAAGTTCTAATGGGAAGTAGAACTTCCCATGGGAAGTAGAATTTCCCATGGGAAGTTCTACTTACCTAGGGGGACCTAGGTAAGTAACTTCCTCCATTTTGGAGGAAGTAGAACTTCCTAGGAAGTGCAAATTCCCATGATTTTGCCAATCAAACAACTTCATATACTTCTACTTCCTAGGAATTTGCACTTCTCATGATTTGTTTTGTCAACCAAACAAGGCCTTTGTCCCCTAACTTTTTGGCTTGTCATAATTCTCAAATTTCTCCCTTGATGGATGCAAAACCTTCGTTCAGCTTCTCTGAAAGCCTCTCTATTTGGGAATCTTTGCCCTGCTTTCCATACAAATAAATCCCAATCTGTACCTTCCCTAACTACAAGTATCCTTGCCCTCTTTCTTCTTTCAACCTCAGCCTCATCATCACCTTCACTGGTGAATCTTCTGCCCCCTCACTTTCTGCATAGTCACTCTCATAACCACTCTGATCTTCTTCCCCAGGTTGTGTAGTTGACTTGCCTGTTTCAGCTTCCCTTTGAATTTTTTTGGCCAACTCTACAAGTTCTCTTTTGAATTTCCTCTTAGTCTCCCTAGACTCTAAGAATTCCTCATCACTGCAGTCATCATCAGCCTTCACATCAGAATCTTCTTTTTCATCAATCTCTGATTCTTCCTCAAGGTTCAATTCCTCTTCTTTTAAATCAGTTAACACATCACCATCCTCTGCCTCAGCTTCTGGTTCATATAAGGAATCATTGTTTTCCTCCTCACTACAACTCCCATACACTACGTCTTTCAATGGTATAGGACTGTCAGGCCTGTAGTCATACCATCTGTAGTACTCATCTTCATTAACAGTTGGAATTGATGAGACTTCAAGGTTTTTGGCACATATGGGAGGAAAATTAGGGATTGGAGGGTTACTGGTACATGTAGGAGGAAAATTAGGGCTTGGAGGGTTACTGGTACATGTGGGAGGAGAAGTAGGGTTTGGAGGACTCTTTTGGTGGGGAGATGCAACTAGTGAAGGTATCACTGTGGTTGGAAATTGTTTTTTAAATCTGGGACTGCTCCTTAGTAGGGACCTTTTTTTACCTTTTTGGGGTTAGTTTTCTAGGGGTTTGCTTTTTAGGAGTAACCTCATGTGCAACATACATATCAACGCACTTAGCTTTCACAGCAATGTCCCTCAATTCCAAGGCCTCGGCATCATGATAAACCCTCCTCAAACCCTCATCAGTGTACAATTAGGTATGAGATAATGCACAGACACAATCTCCTTGTAACCACCACATTTTTTAACCAAATCTTCCAACAACCACCAACATATATGATCAGGGTCAATAGGCCATGTTTTAGCTTCACCACCAAGGTAAACTAACCCTTTCCCAGTTTTTTTGAACATTCCCCCATGCCATATTCTCAATGTAACATTTTGCTTCGAAAATTACACCAGAATTATAAGCCATAAATCAATCATAAATCCTAAAAATTCAAACCTAACAACATCAACACATTGAATTCTAACAAAGAAGAAATTAAGAATCAATCAACCACATACAAACTTTTAAAAATTGACTTTTTTTTACCTCCTTCCACTGTTCGTCTTTGTCTTCTAGGCTATTCCCACTAGCTTCGTGTTCCTCCATTTTCGTTTGCCTAAATTTCAATCCAAAAAAATCAACTGCAAACTTTTGGGCTGCTCGTCAATGGCTGGCGCTTGGTGTGAGGAAGAAGAAAGAGAAAAGAAAAATGAGGGAGGAGAGAGAAAGGACAAAAAAAAAAGGAATGAAAAAGATTAATTTTTACTGGGAAAATGAAAGGGAAAAAATGGGGATGGGAAATTCATTAAAAATCACGTGCAAGTCACGTGTGGGTGAGTTTACCTGCTATAGGAGGTTAATGGGTTATAAGGTCCATTTGTAGAGATGGCCAACAGTGCGGGCCAATCCAGCCCATCCAACCCAGCCAACCTCGTGGGCGATGTGGGTCGGGCCAGCAAAAGCCCAGTCCAGCCCAGCTCAAACCGTGAAATTGGTGGGTGGGCCGTGGGCCAGATTTCTTGAGCCCAGCCCACTCAAGCCCACTACGAAAACCGCCCAGCCCGGACCATGAAAACGGTCCAACCCGACCCATGAACCAGACCAGCCCAATCCAAATAAATATTGAACCAACTTGTGTATATTTTAATCAAATTGTATATATTCTAATCAAATTGCATATATTATAATTCAATCAAATTTAAAAACAATGAAATTATTCATTAATATTAATATTTGTGTATATTTTTAATTCATTTTAAAGATTTTATGTAACAATAATGACTAATTTTAATGATTAAATAATTTTGAAAAAAAAAATCTCATGCCGGCCCGTCAGCCCGGTCCAGCCCACCAAACCCACGAACCGTGAAAATCGGTAACAGATCGGTGTGGGCCAAGATTTTTCAGCCCGCGAACTAGCCCGCCCAACCCATGAATTTCACGGTCCGGTACTGGACCGTGAAATCTCAGCCCAGCCCACTACGGCCCACGGTCCGGCCCGCCCAGCCCGCACCAGTGGCCATCACTAATTTGTGGAAGATTAGGCCCAAAGTTGGGAATTTTTCCGAATTTTAAATAGGTGGGATTGTTTTTGGAAGATGGGTCATACTTGGGACTGTCTGCATTCAGTTTTCCTAATAAAAATTAATGGGAGTATGAGTGACACATAACCTATTTATAGTGACATTTCAAACCCCACCACAACTAATGTGAATAAACACTACAACTTTATCATGATTCATTTAGTTAAAGTGATAATATGCTTGAGATTACATTTGTAAGTGAGAAAGAAGGTTATCATCATGTCATGAATAATCCTCTATAATCCATATCCTTGGAAAAGCATCTAAAATCAAAGTACTAAAGTCGAAGTAACCAAACTAATGATGTATTACTTTTAGCCATATTATCACAGGTACGATTGGTTAATATGTCAGATTTCAGATTTGTAATTGCTATATATTGAAATGCATTTACTAATGCTTATCGGATGTGAAAGAAGACTAACGTACATGAATATATAAAACCAACCCTAGCACAATATTTCACACTTTCAAACATGAATAATGACCAGTAGGTGCGATTGTTGGTTAAACATACATAATTTGCATCACTAAGCTATAATTAGTACTAAGAACGAAATATCTTAACTTTAAATCCATTCTTCATACGAAGGACCATAGACGCAGTAGGAACATGATACTTTTCTACTGCTTTTATATGATAGTTTTGGATGATGACCGCAGCCACAATAATCTTCATTTGTGTGAAAGCCATCTGCTTGCCTATGCAAGACCTTGGTCCTGCACTGAACACTGAAAACTTGTATGAAGGCTCATGTTTAATCATCCCTCCTTCCAATATCCATCTTTCAGGCTTGAACTCATTGCAATCATCTCCCCATATCGATTTCATTCTTCCCATGGCATGCATGTCGAAGAGAATTTCTGTATTTGGATTCACTCGATGACCGCTTGGGAGGATTTGCGGCTCAACTGGTGTCTTGGGGTTAAATTGTACTGAAGGATACAATCTTAATGTTTCACACAATGCAGCATGAAGATAAACTAGCTTGTTACTTAGCTCTTTAAAGTTTCTTAAAATCTTGTCTTCAATGTCATCATTCAGTGTCATTATCGAGTTTAACTCCTCTTTAATTTTGTGAAAAACTCGTGGGTTGTTTGAGAGAAGGTAAAAGAACCAAGATAAAGCAGTACTAGTGGTTTCTCCTCCTGCTAGAAAAAAGTTTGTAATTGTGTCCCTCAAAAATTTATCATCGTTTGTGTTTTTATCTTCATTATCCATGAAAAATGTAAGTAAATCAAAACTCACCTCATCAAAGTCTTGATCCTTATTTACCTTTGTTTCTCTCTTCCTATCTATGCAATTGTAAATGAAATTATCAAGAATTTTCCAACCTTGCCTAAACTTCTTCTCATATCCTACATTTAACCACCTTTGGAGTTTCCATATCCATGTTGGTACTGCATGACGCATTATAGCTCCATGCTCCAAATCAGCCACAGCCTTTAAGAGTGGGAAATCGGGCGAATCGACTGAAAGAGATGTCGGATCATGGTCCATCATTATGGTACACATAGTATCATATCCAAACCTTAAGAAGAGTTCTTGCAAATCAATCTCAATGTTTTGCTCAGAAACATGATCAAAGACTGGTATGAGACCATTCTTGACCTTTTTCCAAGTTACATCGACCAAATATTGGTGGAATTTGGGATGACTAAAGAAAGAATGAGCTACATTACGATGGTGAAGCCATACAGTAGAATCAGTAACGAGGATTCCATCTCCAAGTGGTTCACCAAGGATTTCATATAACTTGGGACCTTTGACATAATCTTCGAAATGCTTGCTCAACACATGGTTAATGTTGGTGGGATCAACGCTCACTAGTATGTTCACGTTGGAAAACCAAGGGCCCTTAAAATGGAAAGTTAACTCAGATCTCTCCATAAGTTCAATGATAGCCTCATTGATTCTGTAGACATTTTTTAGGAGTGTTGGAAGCATGCCAATTAGGGGCCAGTTAGTTGGGAGTCCCTTTTTGTTACGAAACAAATGGCAAAAGAGAACAATTATGGAAATGAGCACAGTAATGATGATCACCATAGTATAGGAACTTTGATGGAAGTATATGTATGGCTTTATTTGAATGTGTATATGCTTCATGTGTTTAGTTTGTGTACGAGTCCCTTTATATATACAAGTGTGTATATGGCGCAGTATGCTTCATCTACTATATGTATGTTTACTTTCATTCCCCATTAATACTAACCACATGTAGTATAGATTCATGCATGTAATTAATAGCAGTAGCTAGTATTGTTGTATATCTACCTCAAAAATGTTAGTTGAACATTATTGCACCAAATATCTAAACTTTTTTGAGTAAGAATTTAATTTTTAATCAGTTTTCATGTGGTTTACAAGTTTAGGGTCTCTTAATTAATGGTTATCTATCGTTTTCAGTTTTCAATTCTTTTTCTCTTTTAAATCAAAAATCATAATAAATAATTTCTGATCGATCAATATGATTAAGTGAAAGTATTGGGTTAGACCATATGACCAAATACTTACTGTCAGATGGGCTGACCCAGTGACCTCAAAACACCGTCTCCTTTGGCCCTTCACAAAGCTCAATCATCACCTTTTTCGAACACTTTTCACCTCCCTAAAACCCCTAACTTTCCCACATTCTCTCTCCTCCATAACAACCCAAAAAAATGGGACTCAAAAAACACAGCAAAAAACCCACCCTCACCGCCGCCGGTACAGTGTTCAGCACTTTTCTGCCATGGTGGTGCGTAAACCAGCACACCTCTTCTTAGACGAGATTGGTGTTGAGTATGACGAGCAAGACAACTACGTTGTAATCAAACATGCTGCTCTTTTCACCTCAACCATCATGTCTTCATTCTTAATTTCACTTGAATGTAGCACATTATATATAACGAGCAAGACAACTACGTGAGTATGGCTGAAGACTTGATTGTGAAGGAAGGGCGTGTAGCTGGGGTGGTGACAAATTGGGCTCTTCATAAAATTCTTAATTTCAGTCTTCATTCTTTTCCTATTTTTCATTTTCAGTTGGACTTTGTTTTGTTTCAGTTGGACTTTGTTTTTTTTTTCAGTTGGACTTTGGACTTTGTTTTGTTTCAGTTGGACTTTGTTTTGTTTCAGTTGGACTTTGTTTTGTTTCAGTTGGACTTTGTTTTCTTTCAGTTAGACTTTGTTTTGTTTCAGTTGGACTTTGTTTTGTTTCAGTTGGACTTTGTTTCGTAATATGTATACCAACTGAAACAAATGATGGACCAACTGAAACAAAATGAAGACTACCTGAAAAAAAAAATAAAGACCAACTGAAACCCAAGTAAGTCTAACTGAAGCAGAAGAACCAACTGAAAAAAAATGTAGACCACCTGGAAAAAAAAATGAAGACTACCTGAAAAAAATAAAGACCAACTGAAAAAAAATGAAGACGACCTGAAAAAAAATGAAGACTACCTGAAACAAAAATGAAGACTACCTGAAAAAAATAAAGACCAACTGAAACTCAAGTAAGTCTAATTGAAGCACAAGTGCTTCTAACTGAAGTCGTCCGACGAGAATATTGTGTCGGACGAGTCCGACACAATACGTTCTCTATGATTAATATATTTAAAAAATCCCAAGAATTTTGTGCAAAAGTAAGGGGGCTGGAATGGTAAGGGAAATCCTGCTATAAGTTCCCCTCACTTGGTGGAATTCGAACACCTTACCTTGAGGTGATAAGGTAGAATTCTAACCAAGTGAATCAAGTCAAACTTGGTAGTTACGGATATTATTATGTTAACATACATAAAACGTTTCACAAATTTTTCTTATGTGTTTCGGTCATACCATTCATTGATGATTTGACGTATTCACACTAGGAGAAGTGACCCATGGGAGAATATAATATGATTAATATCACTTGGTATTAATAGCAGTAGGAGAAAAAATATATCTTGGTAGGCAAATGTAATCAATTTCACTGGGCAAAAGAAGGAGAAATGCTCCTTGGGATTTATATACAAGTTATGTACAAAATGCTTCCAAATTAAAAAATTTTTCTCTCTCTTAAAAAACCCTCTGCCTTCTCTCTAAACAAACACATCAAACCCTTTAACCCTAGAACTCGCCGGAGATCCGGCGCCGCGTAGGTCTCCGGCGGGTCTCCGGCGAGTTGCGTTTTCCTTTCGTTTTGTTTCCGTTTCTTTTTCGTCGCTTTTTCGGCCTCTTCGTCGGTCGTTCGCTTTTTCGGCCTCTTCGCCGGCCTTTTTGTTTGTCGGTGCGTCCCCCTCCCCTATCTTCGCACCATCCTCTTCGTCGCCTTTTTGTTCGTTGGTTGTCCCGGCCCGCGTTTGTGCTGTTCATCCCCCTCCCCTATTTGGTGAGTTCCCCTCCCCAGTTTCCCCCTGGTTGTGTTTTGTGTCTTCTTCCCACCCCTACGGTTTTGGTTTGGCTAGGTGATTATTCAACCCAGCTTCCTTGGTCAAGGTCTCCCCTCCCCGATCCCCCCTTTTTATGAAGGTTCAGTCTAAGTTCCCCTTCCCCGTCCCCCTGGTTAGGTTTAGGTGTAGTCGAGTGCCCCTTCCCCGTCCCCCGCTAGTGTTAGTTGGAATTAGTGTCTTGCGTATGCCAAGGAAGTCTTCGGTCTGCCGGAGCTCTCTGTGTCGGGTGGCAGTTTATGCTTTCTTTATTTTCATGTTGGTATGTTTCAGTTCTGTTGTTTGTCGGTCTTCTGGTTTCGAGATTGTCACTTTGGATCTTCGGATCCGTCAGTGGGGCGTCGTTCATCAAACGAACTCGCCCCACTTTCTCGTGATGACATCATGTGTCATCACACCTAAAAAACGCATCTTGCTGGAGGCCCCCCAACTTGTTTTGGGGCACGTCAAGACCTCCACCTCGTTTTTCGGGTTTCAGTCTAATATGACTGATTTTCGAAGACCCTCGCAGCAGGGTCCGAAGTCACTCTCGCAAGTGACTTCTTTGTTCAGCAAATCAAGAGAATCCCAGGAGGCTCATCAAGGACCTTGGGATTTCGTGCCTAGTGGACGGGATCTACTAGTAGTTGTATGGCAATCTCTCTATGAAGATCGTTCGAGTAGTGTCTTTCAACAGGTTTTCACTCACATCCATCTTCACTCTCCATCGCACAAGACAAATGTTATTCGGCCTGGACTTTTTCTAGTTAGTGGTTATGTTAAATTGTTTTTACGCATTAGGATAGTTTTTACTACTGTATGTTGTTTCTTGTTTCTGTTTAGTTTGTATTACCATTAGGTTGTACTCTCGATTTTCATTAATGCAAATTTCCTCGATGTCAAAAAAAAAAAAAAAGACTCAAGTGACACATATACAATATGCATGTACAAAATGCTTCCAGCATCACTGATATATTAATTCGGAGTTGTGCTTTGTTGTTCATAGTGATTCGTGGCCATACTCTCGCTTTCTTGTTTCACATCTAATTGAAAGTAATGGGGTCTCTTTGAGCCTTGATATGATGATTGATAGGTAATGGGAATATGCCCCTATGATCTACTAAGCAAGGTTTGGTTTAATGGTAAAGGCTTGGTCTCATAAATTCAAGGTTATGGGATAAAATTGTTGGGTTTGCTGGAGATGAGTGAACCAAGTGCCAAGGAGGACGAAGGCGAGAAGCTGTGAAGAAGGGCAGCAAGCCCATCTGTAGGAATATATAGATACATATAGCGGAATTTCAGGAAACAATTTCCCAACATCTAGCATAGAATTGCAAACATAATCAAACACATGAATCATTCAATAGAGATGAAACATCAAACCTTTGTAGCGTGATTTCCTTGTTGTATGCAAGCTTAAAAGATTCGAGAGCCCCAAATGTTGCTCCTCTATCCAGTCCATGCCAGTTGAACACCAACGTTTGCTAGAAAGAAAGAGTATAAATTCTCTTGCTTTTGATGGTATATGCACCGGTTTAGAGGGAATAGTTTAGGGTTTCACTTTCTCTCTCTAATGAAAAGAAACTAATTAATCAATTGATCACCTAAATCCTAATATTATATCCTATATGCTTGCTCCATTTTTTAATAAGTGACACGTTTTTCTTTTAGGGTAATGTCATAATAAGTGACATGTAGCTCAAAGTAGTAAAAAATACTTCTCTTTTATTACATCTTTGCCATCATTTAACTGTTTCACCTACCCACTTTACCCAATACTCAAATTTGATTGGTTGTATAAGTAGTCCCAACTTTCTCTCTCTAAGCTCCTTGGTATTCCCCCACTTTCTCTCTGTGTCACCTATTAAAAAACGGAGGATGTATAATACAAGAGTCATAGGCTAGTTAGGAGAACTAATTCTCCTCCAAATTCCCCTTTGGACCTGCCCAACCCTAATCCTAAATGGATTTGGACTGCTTTATCCAACTTGTGCTACAATATGTGACCTCACGGGATTAATCTATTTTAGTTATAAACCCAATCAATATTGTCATATTAATCTATTCTAGCAAGAAAATATGATTACTAAAATAATTAACTTTATTATCTTCATAATATTATTCCTATTTATATTTAGTATTACCGGGATGTCAAGGACATATTCCTTCAATCTCCCAATTGTCCGAAGACAAGATCGCAATGTTAAATTCCTTAAGTCACGTAATGTCAAATTTGATAACAAAATGTTCTTGTCAAATTTTGTTCCTTGATCGCTGAGTTTGAACTGCTTAAATAAGGATTAACTCTTTAATCCTATTCCGCATGGCCATGCAATTTTCCAGTTCCCGCTCATTAAGAGGCCCATACACCATTCCTATTTAATAGGAGGACTTATCCACTCTGGTATGACCATAACTCCCACTCAATTCTTAGTCCACCTGATCACTGCCTTTATAAACTCCTTTTATGGCGCAACGTTTAACAATGTCAAAGTTAAACTAATTGTATTCTGGTTATTAATTAACATACTCATGTCTAAGGAATCCACTAAATATAGTACTTTGATTCTTCTTTTAGAACCTAATTAGGTCAAGTCTCAATGTATCAAATATACATCCATATAATCAATTAGACATCTCTATGTCTCTATAGCCCTTGGAACTGCGCTATTAATTAATTATATGCTAAATTTAGTGATTTAGACTAGGAACTTTAAATAATTTTGTGATTTCGATTTACTTTATAGGGTTCCATTATCAAAACATTTTCGATAATCCTATTTGAAAACACAAATTATTTGGACAGTTTATTTGATACTAAACCAAAAAACTAAATAAGAAACGAATTTATATTGATAAACATCCAAAGCATAATGCAAGTCTTTATAAATGTAAACATAAAGTAAATAGTCTAAAGTCATTCGCCCATATGCTAAAGAACTTTATCAATATACGTCTCTTTACTAAGTCCAATCAGCCTTTTCAACCTATCTCTATAGATCTTCATTCCCAATATGTACTTTGCCTCTCATAGGTCTTTCATAGAGAAATAATTTTTAATCCATTCCTTGACTGACTCAAGCATGGTTTTATCATTTTCTATGAGAAGTATGTCATCCATATACAAGAACAGAAAGTAATACTACCCCCACTTAACTTCTTGCATACACAAGATTCCTCTTCATTTATGAGAAAGCCAAATTTCTTGTCTGCCTCATGAAATCTGAGGTTCCAACTCCATGCTTGCTTTAGTCCATAAATGGATTTCTTAAGCTTCCATACCTTTCCAGGATTTTCTAGATCTTCAAAACCTGAGGTTGTGTCATGTACACATCCTCTTTCAAGAACCCATTCAAGAAAGTGATTTTAACATCCATCTGTCATATTTCATAGTCATGAAAAACAGCAATCGCAAGGATTATCCTAATGGACTTCAGCATGGCTATTAATGAGAAGATTACATCATAGTCAATACCATGAACTTGTTTGAAACCTTTCGCCACCAACCTTGCTTTGAAAACACGAATTTTTCCATCCTTGTCTGTTTTCAACTTGAAAATCCATTTGGACCAGATCAACTTGAAACCTGAGTTTCGAATTAAGATTATTTCTGACCGGATTCGGATCAAACCGGGTCATTTCATATTCGTACCAAGGTTCGGACCGTCTGGTTCGGACCCAGATCGGACCACTGATCGGATTTTTGGATCAGGACCAACTTTGTCAGGTCTACTATATTGTATTGTCACATCTGTTGGTTCATCTTTTTTAGTATAAAACATCTGGTTTATTATTATGATAGATATATTGTAGAAGAAGTTTAATTGATCAAGTTAAGTTGTGTTTCATTTTTCTTTAGTATCGATAGTAGATGTTGCTGTATGACTTTCAGTTAATGAAATTTATCTTTCCCCTTCAAAAAAGAAAAAAAAAAGATGAAGTCCCTTGTAACTTGCAAGTAGGGGGAGAATATGGAAATCCTTTTTGTAAAGGGTGAAAGTGCATCCCAATGACATCTACTAGTAGTATTATTAACCTAACGTAAACTTGTAGCATCGAATTACAAGTGGCAATATATATGAGTAGATCATTTTTATCATAGATATTTTGTGGAAGAACTTTATTTGATCAAATTAAGTTGCGGCGTTTCATTTTTTTAATATCATGGTAAATGTGGTATGACTTTCAGTTAATGAAATTTATCTACCCCTTCGAAAAAAGTAGAAGTCCCTTGCAAGTATGGGGAGAAATTGGGAGTCCTTTTTGTAGAGGGTGAGACTCGATCCGAATGACATTTCTAATTGAAGGTGATGCAAATACTACTAGGCTATCACCTGCTACTCAAATATCTTGCCACTTATAATCCTATGCTACAAGTAATGATAGGTAAATAAAACTACTACTAAACATACAGTTATACTTCCAACTAAAAGTACCTGGTTTTATTAGCAGATAAAATTAGATGGTTCGTACTAAATTTAAGGCCAGGCCACTAGGTTAACCAGATGGCTCAAAGCCTCTAACTGCAGCATCATAGTCTGATAGGAGTACCTATTAGAAGAAAGCCAGCACTTGCAAGTCGCAAAGAAAATTTTGATACTTGGGGAGAAATAAACATTTGATCAGTGATGGGAAAAAAGGCGGATTTGTAGGATTTGCAAGCAACTTCCAATTCAAGGGCTGTGATTAAAATCTGACTGTGCCGAGTGACTTGAAAAGAAATAAAATGTGTTAGTACTGTCAGTTACAGTTAGACTGAACGGAGGAGAGCAGGACACGACAGTAATCGAAAAATGATGTGATAAGAATGACCAGATCTTAATGCAGAAACTGCAGTAAGAGCACTTCTGAGAGGGGGAGAGGAGCCATATACAAAACGCTAGTGAAGTTTTTAGATTTATATCAACTAGCAGGAAGTTTCAGACAGTGCACAGAATAAGTCAGCACTGTTGCAATTATAATGCCTACTTACGTTTCATGGAAGCTAAATCATTTCCTGTGTCCCGAAGATGCCATGAGGACACCGACAGCAACGATGAACATTAACAACATGCTAACTAACAAAATGTATGTTCTTCTTGAAGATTTTCTGTACTCTCCAAATAAAAGTATGGCCCAGAAAGTGCTCACCAAAGGGAGTGCCTGATAATATCATCCAAATTTTAAACAATATTTCACACTTTCAAACATGAATGACCAGTAGGTGCGATTGTTGTATAACATACATTATTTGCATCACTAAGCTATAATTAATACTAAGAACGAAATATCTTAACTTTAAATCCATGCTTCATACGAAGGACCATAGACGCAGTAGGAACATGATACTTTTCTACTCCTTTTATATGATAGTTTTGGATGATGACGGCGGCCACAATGATCTTCATTTGTGTGAAAGCCATCTGCTTGCCTATGCAAGACCTTGGTCCTGCACTGAACACCGAAAACTTGTATGAAGGCTCATGTTTAATCATCCCTTCTTTTGATATCCATCTTTCAGGCTTAAACTCATTGCAATCATCTCCCCATATCGATTTCATTCTTCCCATGGCATGCAAGTCGAAGAGAATTTCTGTATTTGGATTCACTCGATGACCGCTTGGGAGGATTTGCGGCTCAACTGGTGTCTTGGGGTTAAATTGTACTGAAGGATACAATCTTAATGTTTCACACAATGCAGCATGAAGATAAACTAGCTTGCTACTTAGCTCTTTAAAGTTTCTTAAAATCTTGTCTTCAATGTCATCATTCAGTGTCATTATCGAGTTTAACTCCTCTTTAATTTTGTGAAAAACTCGTGGGTTGTTTGACAGAAGGTAAAAGAACCAAGATAAAGCAGTACTAGTGGTTTCTCCTCCTGCTAGAAAAAAGTTTGTAATTGTGTCCCTCAAAAATTTATCGTTTGTGTTTTCATCTTCATTATCCATGAAAAATGTAAGTAAATCAAAACTCACCTCAAAGTCTTGATCATCCTTTGGGTTAGAAGAAGCTCCTTTCGCGTTTGCTTCTCTCTTCCTATCTATGCACCTATAAATGAAATCATCAAGAATTCTCAAACCTTGCTTAAACTTCTTCTCATATCCTACATTTAACCACCTTTGGAGTTTCCATATCCATGTTGGTAGTACATGACGCATTAAAGCTCCATGCTCCAAATCAGCCACAGCCTTTAAGAGTGGGAAATCGGGCGAATCGATTGAAAGAGATGTCGGATCATAGTCCATCATTATGGTACACATAGTATCATATCCAAACCTTAAGAAGAGTTCTTGCAAATCAATCTCAATGTTGTGCTTAGAAACATGGTCAAAGACTGGGATAAGACCATTCTTGACCTTTTTCCATGTTACATCGACCAAATATTGGTGGAATTTGGGATGACTAAAGAAAGAATGAGCTACATTACGATGGTGAAGCCATACAGTAGAATCAGTAACGATGATTCCATCTCCAAGTGCTTCACTAAGGATTTCATATAACTTGGGACCTTTGACATAATCTTCGAAATGCTTGCTCAACACATGGTTAATGTTGGTTGGATCAACGCTCACTAGTAAGTTCACGTTGGAAAACCAAGGGCCCTTGAAATGGAAAGTTAACTCAGATCTCTCCATAAGTTCAATGATAACCTCATTGATTCTGTAGACATTTTTTAGGAATGCTGGAAGCATGCCAATTAGGGGCCAGTTAGTTGGGAGTCCCTTTTTGTTACGAAACAAATGGCAAAAAAGAACAATTATGGAAATGAGCACGGTAATAATGATCACCATAGTGTTCCCACTATTGGTTAAGTTTGGTAAATTAGGTGGTATAGGAACTTTGATGGAAGTATATGGCTTTATTTGAAAGTGTATATGCTTCATGTATTTAGTTTGTGTAAAAGTCCCTTTATATATATATATACAAGTGTGTATATGGCGCAGTATGCTTCATCTACTATATGTATGTTTACTTTCATTCCCCATTAATACTAACCACATGTAGTATAGATTCATGCATGTAATTAATAGCAGTAGCTAGTATTGTTGTATATCTACCTCAAAAATGTTAGTTGAACATTATTGCACCAAATATCTGAACTTTTTTCAGTAAGACTTTAATTTTTAATCAGTTTTCATGTGGTTTACAAGTTTAGGGTCTCTTAATGGTTATCTATCGTTTTCAGTTTTCAATTCTATTTTCCTTTTAAATCAAAAATCATAATAAATAATTTCCGATCGATCAATATGATTAATATATTTAAAAAACTCTAAGAATTTTGTGCAAAAGTAAAGGGGATGGAATGGTAAGGGGAATCCTGCTATAAGTTCCCCTCACTTGGTGGAATTCGAACACCTTACCTTGAGGTGATAATGTGGAATTCTGACCAAGTGAGTCAAGTCAAACTTGGTAGTTACTGATATTATTATGTTAACATACATAAAACGTTTCACAAATTTTTCTTATGTGTTTCGGTCATACCATTCATTGATGATTTGACGTATTCACACTAGGAGAAGTGACCCATGGGAATTCATATATCTTGGTATTAATAGCAGTAGGAGAAAAAATATATCTTGGTAGGCAAATGTAATCAATTTCACTGGGCAAAAGAAGGAGAAATGCTCCTTGGGATTTATATACAAGTTATGTACAAAATGCTTCCAACAAGACTCAAGTGACACATATACAATATGCATGTACAAAATGCTTCCAGCAACACTGATATATTAATTCGGAGTTGTGCTTTGTTGTTCATAGCGATTCGTGGCCATGCTCTCGCTTTCTTGTTTCACATCTAATTGAAGGTAATGGGGTCTCTTTGAGCCTTGATATGATGATTGATGGGTAATGGGAATATGCCCCTATGATCTACTAAGCAAGGTTTGGTTTAATGGTAAAGGTTTGGTCTCATAAATTCAAGGTTATGGGATAAAATTGTTGGGTTTGCTGGAGATGAGTGAACCAAGTGCCAAGGAGGACGAAGGCGAGAAGCTGTGAAGAAGAGCAGCAAGCCCAGCCGTAGGAATATATAGATACATATAGCGGAATTTCATGAAACAATTTCCTAACATCTAGCATAAATTGCAAACATAATCAAACACATGAATCATTCAATAGAGATTAAATATCAAACCTTTGTAGCGTGATTTCCTTGTTGTATGCAAGCTTAAAAGATTCGAGAGCCCCAAATGTTGCTCCTCTATCCAGTCCATGCCAGTTGAACACCAACGTTTGCTAGAAAGAAGAGTATAAATTCTCTTGCTTTTGATGGTATGTGCGCCGGTTTAGAGGGAATAGTTTAGGGTTTCACTTTCTCTCTCTAGTGAAAAGAAACTGATTAATTAATTGATCACCTAAATCCTAATATTATATCCTATATGCTTGCTCCGTTTTTTAAAAAGTGACACGTTTTCCTTTTAGGGTAATGTCATAATAAGTGACACGTAGCTCAAAGTAGTAAAAAATACTTCTCATTTATTACATCTTTGCCATCATTTAACTGTTTCACCTACCCACTTTATCCAATACTCAAATTTGATTGGTTGTATAAGTTGTCCCAACTTTCTCTCTCTAAGATCCTTGTTATTCCCCCCCCACTTTCTCTTTGTGTCACCTATTAAAAAACGGAGGATGTATAATACAAGAGTCATAGGCTAGTTAGGAGAACTAATTCTCCTCCAAATTTCCCTTTGGACCTGCCCAACCCTAATCCTAAATGGATTTGGACTGCTTTATCCAACTTGTGCTACAATATGTGACCTCATGGGATTAATCTATTTTAGTTATAAGCCCAATCAATATTGTCTTATTAATCATATTTATTCTCTAGCAAGAAAATATGATTACTAAAATAATTAACTTTATTATCTTCATAATATTATTCCTATTTATATTTAGTATTGCCGGGATGTCAACGACATATTCCTTCAATCTCCCACTTATCCGAAGACAAGATCGTAATGTTAAATTCCTTAAGTCACATAATGTCAAATTTGATAACAAAATGCTATTGTCAAATTTTGTTCCTTGATCGCTGAGTTTGAACTGCTGAAATAAGGATTAACTCTTTAATCCTATTCCGCATGGCCATGCAATTTTCCAGTTCCCACTCATCAAGAGGCCCAGACACCATTCCTATTTAATAAGAGGACTTATCCACTCTGGTATGACCATAACTCCCACTCAATTCTTAGTCCACCTGATCACTGCCTTTATGAACTCCTTTTATTGCGCAGCGTTTAACAATGTCAAAGTTAAACTAACTGTATTGTGGTTATTAATTAACATACTCATGTCTAAGGAATCCACTAAATATAGTACTTTGATTCTACTTTTAGAATCTAATTAGGTCAAGTCTCAATGTATCAAATATACATCTATATAATCAATTAGACATCTCTATGTCTCCATAGCCCCTGGAAATGTGCTATCAATTAATTATATGCTAAATTTAGTGATTTAGACTAGGAACTTTAAATAATTTTGTGATTTCGATTTACTTTATAGGGTTCCATTATCAAAACGTTTTCGATAATCCTATTTGAAAACACAAATTATTTGGACAGTTTATTTGATACTAAGCCAAACAACTAAATAAGAAACAAATTTCTATTGATAAACATCCAAAGCATAATAAAAGTCTTTATAAATGTAAACATAAAGTAAATAATCTAAAGTCATTCGCCCATATGCTAAAAAACATTATCAATATATGTCTCTTTACTAAGTCCAATCAGCCTTTTCGACCTATCTCTATAGATCTTTATTCCCAATATGTACTTTGCCTTTCATAGGTCTTTCATAGAGAAATAATTTTTAATCCATTCCTTGACTGACTCAAGCATGGTTTTATCATTTTCTATGAGAAGTATGTCATCCACATACAAGAACAGAAAGTAATACTACTCCCACTTAACTTCTTGCATACACAAGATTCCTCTTCATTTATGAGAAAGCCAAATTTCTTGTCTGCCTCATGAAATCTGAGGTTCCAACTCCATGCTTGCTTTAGTCCATAAATGTACTTCTTAAGCTTCCATACCTTTCCAGGATTTCCTAGATCTTCAAAACCTAAGGTTGTATCATGTACACATCCTCTTTCAAGAACCCATTCAAGAAAGTGATTTTGACATCCATCTGTCATATTTCATAGTCATGAAAAACAGCAATCGCAAGGATTATCCTAATGGACTTCAGCATGGCTATTAATGAGAAGGTTACATCATAGTCAATACCATGAACTTGTTTGAAACCTTTCGCCACCAACCTTGCTTTGAAAACACTAATTTTTCCATCCTTGTCGGTTTTCAACTTGAAAATCCTTTTGGACCGGATCAACTTGAGACCTGAGTTTCTAATTAAGATTATTTCTGACCGGATTCGGATCAAAGCGGGTCATTTCAGATTCGTACCAAGGTACGAACCACGGATCAGATTTTTGGATCAGGACCAACTTTGTCAGGTCTACTATATTGTATTGTAACATCTGTTGGTTCATTTTTTTTTAGTATAATACATCTGGTTTATTATTATGATAGATATATTGTAGAAGAAGTTTAATTGATCAAGTTAAGTTGTGTTTCATTTTTCTTTACTATCGATAGTAGATGTTGTTGTATGACTTTCAGTTAATGAAATTTATCTTTCCCCTTCAAAAAAGAAAAAATAAAAGAAAAGATGAAGTCCCTTGTAACTTGCAAGTAGGGGGAGAATATGGAAGTCCTTTTTGTAAAGGGTGAAAGTGGATCCCAATGACATCTACTAATAGTATTATTAACCTAACGTAAACTTGTAGCATTGAATTACAAGTGGCAATATATATGAGTAGATCATTATTATCATAGATATTTTGTGGAAGAACTTTATTTGATCAAATTAAGTTGCCGCGTTTCATTTTTTTAATATCATGGTAAATGTGGTATGACTTTCAGTTAATGAAATTTATCAACCCCTTCGAAAAAAGTAAAAGTCTCTTGCAAGTAGGGGGAGAAATTGGGAGTCCTTTTTGTAGAGGGTGAGACTCGATCCGAATGACATTTCTAATTGAAGGTGATGCAAACACTACTAGGCTATCACCTACTACTCAAATATCTTGCCACTTATAATCCTATGCTACAATAATGATAGGTAAATAAAACTACTAAACATACAGTTATACTTCCAACTAAAAGTACCTGGTTTTATTAGCAGATAAAATTAGATGGTTCGTACTAAATTTAAGGCCAGGCCACTAGGTTAACCAGATGGCTCAAAGCCTCTAACTGCAGCATCATAGTCTGATAGGAGTACCTATTAGAAGAAAGCCAGCACTTGCAAGTCGCAAAGAAAATTTTGATACTTGGGGAGAAATAAACATTTGATCAGTGATGGGAAAAAAGGCGGATTTGTAGGATTTGCAAGCAACTTCCAATTCAAGGGCTGTGATTAAAATCTGACTGTGCCGAGTGACTTGAAAAGAAATAAAATGTGTTAGTACTGTCAGTTACAGTTAGACTGAACGGAGGAGAGCAGGACACGACAGTAATCGAAAAATGATGTGATAAGAATGACCAGATCTTAATGCAGAAACTGCAGTAAGAGCACTTCTGAGAGGGGGAGAGGAGCCATATACAAAACGCTAGTGAAGTTTTTAGATTTATATCAACTAGCAGGAAGTTTCAGACAGTGCACAGAATAAGTCAGCACTGTTGCAATTATAATGCCTACTTACGTTTCATGGAAGCTAAATCATTTCTCTGTGTCCCGAAGATGCCATGAGGACACCGACAGCAACGATGAACATTAGCAACATGCTAACTAACAAAATGTATGTTCTTCTTGAAGATTTTCTGTACTCTCCAAATAAAAGTATGGCCCAGAAAGTGCTCACCAAAGGCAGTGCCTGATAATATCATCCAAATTTTAAACAAGTTCAATATAAAATCAGCTAAAAAAAGTGTTCAAATGTAATGTAAGGGCTGTGATTGAGATCTGACATACCTGAACAGCATCAGCAGCAGCATAACCAGCAGCCTGACCTCCCATGAATTGAAGGCCATTCCCAAAACCACAGAGAAAACCTGCAAGAAAGGCCCAGCATCTTCCATTCGAGTCTGCCAAGTAGGCCTTAAATGATGACTTTGGCAAGTTTAAGATAGGGCGGTATAGGAATATGATGTTCAGAACGATAGCAACCACGAAACAACAGACTGAGAAGTAGAAGAAAGCGGTGTAAACAACCAAATGAGGAACCCCTTTCTCTAGAAGGTGAAACTGGTCGTTTGTTGCTAGGTTGAATGCTGGAGAGAAGAGAGAAAAGCAGACTCCGGAAAAGAAAGTTATAGCGAGTCCAAGCCAAACACTCCTATCAAACACCTACAAAATGATGGAATTGATTTCAAAAATGATGGAATTGATTTCAAATCATACATAGATAACTAAGGTTGCATTATTTTCACCTTAAAGAAACGGTTAAGCTAAGTTCTAATAATTTCTGATCTATCCAATATATATAAGCACTAATAGGTGTTCCTGGGAAAAATTGTTGTACTAAAAGGTACCTTTATGGATCTCTTATTCTCTAGTTCGATCAGGAATTCTGCAGTCCCGAACGCTGCCCCTACCTTGCTTTCTTTGCCATTTTCAGGATCCATTGAATTAGCTATACATATCCAAAGACTGGGTATTAGAAGTGGTTGATAAAACTCCAAGTATATCAAAATACCAGAGTAAAGGGAGTAATGGAGCACATAGTCTCCTGAGAGTTTTTAACCTTTGTCGATAGATGTCTGAGTCAAGCTTGAAGCACCCTTAGTACTGTCAGAATTTATTTTGTTACCAAAATCAGAATGTCAAAATCCATTTCATGACATTTAATTCTTTAGTTATGATATATTATGAAAAGACAGCAAGAGGAAACAGTGAAATACCCTCTGTCTGTAACACCACTTGACAAATGACTGAGCTTCCTCTTGTTATCGGATGCATTTGATGAGTGAACAAGTGAGCCGAAAATGACAGCAATCAGAAAACATGCGACACCCGGAAAAAGAATGTCAGCCTTGTTAATCTTGTCATCCAGAAAATAGTTTAAGGTGGTGCCTGTACATGTAAGTAGCAGATCATAGTGAGCATATGATACTAATAACTGAAGAATCTTTTAACTTGTAAAACAGAAGTGTTGAGTGAACAGCCAAGGCAAACTACCTATAACAACAGTAATGCTACTACTGACCACCTCTACAACTGATAACCCAACTAGAGCCCAAGCATATTGTGTGGATAGATTTCCAATACTGAGGACTACTCCACCCGCCATTGCGAATAACACGGAGGGCCAATTATCCTGCAATGAACATCCTAAATAAGTATATAAATTAAACTATCACTAATTACAAATTTACAGTTGCTAAACACACTGATTTCTGTAAATATGAATATTGATACTGTAGTTGCCTAATTGATCTGTTTTTGAGCTTCTTAACTTGGTTGCATTTCCTAAGACATAACTTTGCCATTAAATTGCATATAAATGTATAACTAAATAAAGTAATTTGTACGCATAAGACAAGGCAAAATGCGAATAACTGATATGTCCTGGCATAATTATACACTTGAATTAAAACCTAAATCATACCAGAACAGAAATGATAGTATAAAAAAGGACTTTCCTAGATTTATTTACCTAACCAACTTCATATACATAATACATCTTATCCCCTTACGAATCTTCTAAGCATTGTACCCCCTCCATCACAAAAAATTGCTGACAATTAACACACTATTAAGAAGAGAGTAAACTAGATTGAACTCACACAAAGTAATAATGACACGCATTAAGTAGTGTGATTGAACCACACGCTAGTGGGAACACAAGCAAAAGTTACAAGAAGATGGAACATTACACACATAGTTATTTTGAGATGCTCAAAAATAAAAATGAGAAGGTAGATGTTCAATACTTCTATAATTGATCCCACCTCTTCCTCTACTCCCTCCCAACCTTGCCAAATCTTCCTCGAGTAGTGATACATCCATCTAATGCATAGGCTCATCCCCTTCATATAATACTATGATAAAGACTCCAAACACTATAAGTAAGATATGAAAGGAGATATAATTAACCCTCTCATATGTAAGATGTAATAACATCATTGTCTTCTGCTTAGTTTTAGAACAAGAATCAAGCATGATACATGTCAATCTCTCGAAAAATTGTGCTTAAATTATTTGCGAAATATTCTGAAGAATACTAAAAATCTCAGCTAATCTTCCTCAATTACTTTTGATAAGTACTTTTATCAAGATTTTGAATGAATATATACAATTACAAGTATTCAATCAGTTAAGGGAAGTGAAGTGGGAACTTCTTCTTTCTTTGCACATTGATCATTTGATCTCACATAAAACAGAATACATAGTTCAACAAAAGTAAAACTACAGAATGCCAAATATTATCTACTTCTATTCTAAGTAATATTTGCAAATTTTATATCAAAAAAAAGCATAATGAAAGAAGAAAAGCATGTGAAAATAACCTGAGAAAGTTGGGTAATGAAATTAGGCATCCCAGGTTTGGCATCTCCCATCTGACCAAGAGTTAGAGCAATAATCACAGCAGCCAAAAGATTGGTAATGGAGTAATCAAGATAAGTATGTTGAGGAAGACGGCCACGCCTTTCGAGGAAGGCTAATACAGCAGGCCATGTCCCCAAAAACAACAGAGACATCAGCATACATAATATTGCTCCTCCTTTGCTTTCCACCACAAACATTTCTAATCCACCAGATAAACTCCTCTCTGTTACCTTCTCAATTAATATTGTACTTGCTTCCCCAAACTCCTGATGATAATCACATATATATCATCAAATGAACAAACATTCATAATTCAGACAGAAAAAAAAATATATTGAAATAATCATTATTTATTTTCTATATTTTTGGTGTTTCCACCAACAAAAAAAAAATCAATCTTGAAGTATACATATAACTTTAAAACACCCAATTGAGTTTTTTTTTTTTTCTTTGATAACATGCACCATGGTATAATAATTCAAAATAATAAAATAATGATGATAAATATAACTCCATATATTCAAGGACAAAGGAGAAACTTGCACCAGATCTTCAGAAAAATTAAACCAATAAAAGAAGTCAAACCCAGAACTGATGAACTCACCATCTTGAGCAACAATGAAAAGTGGATTTACAATTTACATGATGAATCAATAATATTTTTCATGGTATTAAAGAGCCCCACAAAAAAGCGAGATGACATAATACTTTTGAGGAACAAATACAATACATCAAGTAACAACAAAAATGTCCATAAAAAAACAAACTTTAGAAAAATTACAGAGAAAGCTTACCAAAGAGTGATGTGATGTAAGTTTAACAATCACAACAGTTGATATTTTTCTGAATGAATTGATCAAATTGATGTGAAAATTGCTTGTAAAAGTTAAACTGGAAAAAACAATCAGTTTTTTCAGATGATGGAGTTCTGATTTTGTAATGAGAACCCAAATTTGACTACAAGTCTTCAACTATTATATACTACTGTTAGTAGGTGGTTAAGATTAAGACTGATGATTGTAATTTGTCATCAAGGAAATAGTAATTTATTTCCTTATTAATGGGAATTGAGCAATTCATTGTATTGGCTGAAATGCAAAGTGTTTGGGGATGCTTTGACTTGGGATCCGATTTTGTGGAATCTTTTGAAAAGGTAGAATCTTTATTTATTGGTTTTTACGTTTTATCTATAACAAACACTCCTCATAAGTCAATTTATTACGGCAACGCAAAGTATGGGTTCGTTTATAGTAGGACTCACAAGATGTTTCTCTATCGTTTAGTGTTGGTCCCACTTGTGTAGACAACAAGACAAGTTTTTAGTAATGACACTCTTTTTACTTCGAATTTTGGGGAGACTACGAGAAACTATTGGGGCAAATCTTGTATGGCTAGCAGTGTTTATACTGGAGTATTTTAGTATTTTGGCAGAAAAAGACAAAAAAAAAAAATCGACTTTATGGCAATTTAGACAACTCTGATCATGTAGGAGAAAAATCGGATCAATTATAATGTGAATCAGATCAACTTTAATGTAAATCAGATCATGAATGTATGTAAATAAAAACCCAAAAAAAAAAGTTGTATTATTTACAACTTTGCCACGGTATGGACACACAGTTTCCATACCGGGTATGAGCATATCAGCGCTCGGGAGACTACCATATATTACCTCCGGTTTTTATTAGCTTATCCGTTTTTTTTTTTGAATGTTCCTAATTACTTATTAGTTCACCCATTTCTTTTGTTTCTATTTTGGAATGAGACCACTAACTTTTCATCACATACATTCAACTTTAACATAAAATAATAGTTTTTCTTTCCTTTTATGTCCCACAAAATTGTTTCTCGTAAAACTTTGTGCAAAAGAAACGGATAAAATAGTAAAGACCGGAGCAGTATCATATATGGTCCATCCATCACTTGTAATTATACAGGGTAATCACTCAAAGATGTTAGATGCCTAAGTCCAATATTTCGATCAGACTCATTTCTAGGTTAGGCGATACTTCAAATTACTTTTTAGCTATGTTAAGCAAAGAAAAGAATAAATTATTTCAATTATATAATATATTTCTTCTATTTCGTAAAATTTACTATACATTTTTTTGTTTTGAGATGTTTTACATATATGCAATATTTTCTTTTAGATAAGTTATATACAAAGAAAGCCTTAGTTTAGGGAGTATGTGACTATGTGTGCAAGACATTGTAGTTTAAGTCTTGAGTTCCATTAAAAGCCCATAATATTATTTGTATTTGTGATAGTAAAAGTATTCAAGTGGAAAGAGGATGGTAACTAGTACTTATTATTATTAGTTTTATATGCACGCAATGTGTGCAAAAACATATTAACATCAATAGTATTTTATTAAAAGGCGCTAGAGGCTCTAATATTATGTTATTGTAGTTTAATCTGATCATTAAGAATTTTTCTTCAATGTGATAAATGAACATGTACCAAAATGTACTATGGGTTGATATTATTAGATGAGCTAATCTCTTTCATATATGTGTAATTCACTCCACCAAGGCCCCTTGGATCCAATGGTATGACTTTCTATCTCCTACATGAAAGACCAAGGTTCAAATCTTGGTGAAAGCAAAATTTCAATATTGTTGGGAGTGGGGTTTGGAGGATTGTTAGGCCTCTGAGTGAGTACTAAGTAGCCATGTGCGAGGACAGCCCAGAGGAAATTCATCTTACCACGAGTTCTCGAAAGGGGGCCCAAAAAAAAGTGTGATTCACGCCATAAAACTATATTGAGATATTGGATGGTATAAGTCTATTTCTTCAATATATTTGAATTACGAACATATTTTAAAATAATATACCTAATAATCATGACATATTCAACATAAAAATAAAATAATGATATGAATTATCCCAACTGACACAAACGGCTAATACGAACCTTTAAATAATAAAATGATAAATCATACTAATTGACGCATACGACAGTTGTAAAAGGCAAAAAATAAAAAGATGAAAACTATGCTCTTATTTTTATTGGTATGTTTATGAATTGTTAATATATATTCTTTGAAATAGTAATTATAGAAAGAAACTTTGTAAGTTCTTACTTTATAGTTGCTTTAGTTATATCAGTTTAATTTTCAATTGATAATATCTCTTTTTAAACATTTTTTTGGAAAAGGTTTTATGCATATGTTACATCTTATTATTATGAGTTAGATAATCTTGAGTTTCCTTATTAGTTATACACATAATTGTAATAAAAAGGGAAATGAATATTTTATAATCAACATTTTTTGATAGATGAAGGAGGACACCGTAGCTCACCCCTTGACTTATATAATAGAGATTGATTGGCAATATTCGATAATGATAAACAAAAAGAAAATGAAACAACGAGTTGGGTGTGGGTGCGAGTATGGCTTCCTTTTCAATATGTAAAGGTCACATTGATATCTTACAATGATTTGGTGTTTGTTGGAGAGATTATCTTGCCATAATCTCCACCCAAATGACGTCTTAGTTTATTTCTAATTTTGTTTCTTTTCCATTGATTATACACAACCCAAAACACGTTAAATGTTTCTCTATGTTGGTGACGACGTAAAACTATTTCTAGTCTGTTTCCAGTCCATCTTGAAGATTACTCCCTCTGTATTTTTTTATCTTTCTCACTTAGAATCTTGACACTATTCACAATTAGAGAGAATCTTTTAAATTTTTCTCATTATATAAGAAAAAATATAGTCATGTGGGGTCTTGTTTGATTCGTCTCAATGCGTACTTTATTAATATTCAATCATTATAATTTTTACTAATATGTAATGAGAGATATTTAATGTAGAATAAGTGCATTGGCAAACGTGCAAAGTCAAAGTAGGAAAGATAAAAAAATACACAGGGAGTACTTGCTAATAGTCCATGTGTATCGTAATAGGAAATTATGACTTAGGCATTGATATCTATCATGCCAAGACATATTGCAAAGACTTTTCTAACTTCACTTGCTATAAGTCATGTCATACACAACTCTCAGCACACAATGTAAGACAGATACTCCTTCCGTCCCAATTTAGTTGCTAAATTTTGACCGTAAATACTATTCATGTTATACCTTTGACTATCTTTTACTCCATATACATAAGAAAAAACATAGTCATGTTGGATCTTGTTTGATTCATCCCAATTTGTATTTTCCAAATATATAAATTTTATAATTTTTTCATATATGTAACTCAAGATATTGGTATTTGAAGTTGCATCGCGTAAACTGTAAAAAAGCAAATGTAGCAACTAAATTGGAACGGATGGAGTAATTAAGTAATATAATACAGATAATAAATTGGCAACACGAACGAAATTGGTAAACGAACTCCTTGCAAAAGCTGCAACTTAACTTTTCAGCTCCATGTAAGTTAGATGAAGATACACAGATTACAGAGCAAGTACATACCTTAAGCTAGGTCACAACTCACAGATACTATAGTACTATACCAAGACATAATTAATGTCACTAGATCATTAATATTACTATACATCAAAGGGTGCAATCTTGACCGGCATTCGAGTCCCAGGGCTTAAAGCAAGAGCCAAGACCAGCATATCACACTGGCCTAAGATGTTTTATATCGACTTGTTCATGCTAGGCAGGCTTGATACATCAAGCAATGGGAGAGCATGTTTTTTATTATTCTCATCAGGTACAAGAAGGATGAGTAAAGCTTATGGAACGAAGTTTTCCTCACCTATTAGCCTTGAACAAGAAATACAGATAAACAAATCACTGAAAAGAACTTTCACATGTCACATTGGATTTTTTTTTTTATTGGGAAATTAAGTCAGTCCAAGGGCTAACCCCTACAAAGGCTACTAGCCTTGTACGAACTACCAATACATTGGCTAGTAATGCATGCAAAGCATGCTAAGGAAATATCCCAGCATAATGCTGGGGGGTAAGGATCGAACCCCTGACCTGAGAGATAAGAGGTGAGTGCTCTACCACATGAGCTAGCTCCTCATCCTTATGTCACCTTGGATATACGGGACATCAAACAAGATCATGATAATAAGAAACAGGATCGGAGGAAGAACAACAAATAGCACGACTAATTACATCATCAGGATTGCAGCCCACGTATATGATTGGCAAGTTTATCCAAGTTAAACTCAAGAAAATGAAATGTAAATGCATCTTGAGATTGCTGATGTACATGGCCATTCGCTATTAATTCTAGAGTACGGCTTCAAAGTCACAACTATAGAAAGAAAGTTACTAATTCACCATTTATGTCTTTATGATATGAATGACAAGAACGTGGAAGAGTAACTTGCAATATGAACCAAAAGACTTTAACTTTGAATGATAGTACGTAGCAGAATTAATCCACCTAAAAGTATACTACATTTCAACAAATTCTATCTAAAACGATATTGAACGTGCCCTTTAGATCACCAAGTTCTATTAATTCTAGAATTGCAGTAACCCTGAGATCCATCATCAAGTTTTACCAAATGACATTACAACTAATGGAGTCACATCACAACATCTCTCTAACTCATTGTTATGCCTTCTTCCTCATTCTTTCACTTCATCTTCATAAATAACCGCAATATTAATCTAAGCTAATGGAAGGTTCAGGTGAGACACTAGAATATCTTAAAGAAATTAAGAACTTCAATTTGATAGTCACACCAATTATCTATATGATGGAATATTGTAGATAATTGATTTCTGAACTAATAACCAGAAAGTTAATCAATTAATAATTAAGAACCAAGCCATGAATAGTTAGAAATAAATTGTTGATGAGTTTATCAAGCCGGATAGAAGGCACGTATTAGGATATCATCTAAAATTCAAGATCTAAAAACTTGTAATTTACAAAAAAGCTTGATTTTGGCTGAAGAAAGTTCCATTAATCTGCCTAAGACAGAACTAATTTAAGGAAGGCTAGACTTAATTAAACTAACTGATTTTCCTAAAATATATTGGAGTTGTAATAATCATTCATTAACTTTTCGTTTGACATTTACACCACATTAAATAAAGGTTAATTGAAAGGTTTAGAAGAAGAACTTAAACTTTCCATTACTTTGAAACAGTTGCCAAATAATACATATTTGATAAAGATAAACTACTACATGATGGTATCAGTGTATGACTATACATAACTAATTTCTGATCGAATAAACAGGAAACTTAATCAATTAATCAAGAAATATCTGATGATGAACAATTCAAACTACTCATCCTATGTTATTAGATGCAGGAGTTTAGCTGTCAGACCATGTCGAAAACCTTGGTGAGTTCGAAGACACTGAAGAAGCAGGCCATTGTGGCACGTACATTGGAGAAGACGGCACGTATGGAGGTGACTCTGGCGAGTACTCAGGAGACATCGGTGTATATAATGGCGATCCTGGTGAGTATTCAGAGGATTCTGAAGTGTACTCAGGAGACGACGGTGTATAGTATGGCGATTTCGGCGAGTACTCAGGAGACTCTGGCGTGTACTCAGAAGACATCGGTGTATATGATGGCGATCCTGGTGAGTATTCAGAGGATTCTAAAGTGTACTCAGGAGACGAGGGTGTATAGTATGGCGATTTCGGCGAGTACTCAGGAGACTCTTTCGTGTACTCAGAAAACATCGGTGTATATGATGGCGATCCTGGTGAGTATTCAAAGGATTCTGAAGTGTACTCAGGAGACGACGGTGTATAGTATGGCGATTGCGGCGAGTACTCAGGAGACTCTGGCGTGTACTCAGAAGACATCGGTGTATATGATGGCGATCCTGGTGAGTTTTCAGGGGATTCTAGCGTGTACTCAGAAGACGACGGTGTATATGGCGATTGCGGCGAGTACTCAGGAGACTCTGGCATGAACTCAGGAGACTCTGGCGTGTACTCAGAAGACATCGGCGTATATGATGGCGATCCTGGTGAGTATTCAGAGGATTCTGAAGTGTACTCAGGAGACGACGGTGTATTGTATGGTGATTGCGGCGAGTACTCAGGAGACTCTGGCATGTACTCAAAAGACATCGGTTTATATGATGGCGATCCTGGTGAGTTTTCAGGGGATTCTAGAGTGTACTCAGAAGACAACGGTGTATATGGCGATTGCGCCGAGTACTCAGGAGACTCTGGCGTGTACTCAGAAGACATCAGTGTATATGATGGCGATCCTGGTGAGTATTCAGGGGATTCTGGCGTGTACTCAGGAGACAAAGGTGTATAGTATGGCGATTGAAGCGAGTACTCAGGAGAGTCTGGCGTGTACTCAGGTGTACATAATGGCGATTGTGGCGAGTACTCAGGAGACAAAGGTGTATAGTACAGCGATTGAGGCGAGTAAGTAATCTTGAAGGGATTGTATATGAAGTATTCCGGAGTTGGTGAAGAAGGCGTATATGAAGGCGACTGCGGAGAGTATTCAGAAGACATGTATGGCGGTGGTGAATCACGTAAGTAATCTTCAAGGGACTGTAGTGAGTATTCTGGAGTTGAAGGAGTGTATAAAGGTGATTCTCGTGAGTATTCGGGAGACATGTATGGTGGTGGTGAATCACGTAAGTAATCTTCAAGGGACTGTAGTGAGTATTCTGAAGTTGTTGGAGTGTATAAAGGTGATGATTCTGGTGAGTATTCGGGAGATGGCGGCGGCGAGTACGACGACGATGATGATGATGGTGTATAGAAAGGAGATGAAGGTGAGTATTGTGGAGATGAAGGAGAATTTTCCATTGCTCTTGCTTCTATTTTCTTGAAGATCAATTAAATGTAGACAACAAATTTGAGGTGCTTCTTGTTATATATAGTTTTTCTAAAGGGCTTGTTTACTCGGTCCAAAAGATTAACAAAGGTGAATTCTGTTTGTATTCGGATTTCTAGAATCCTTGCAAATCAATTCATTCAACAAAAACAAACAAAAACTTGCACATCAAATCGCTGTAAACGAATTAAGCTCTTAATAGACTTAGGGCCTGTTCTCTTCGGCATAAAACAGCTGAACTGAACTGAACTGAACTGAACTGAACTGAATTGAATTAAATTGAATTAATATAAATTAAATTGAATTAAATTGAATGTAATAAATATATAAATATTATTTTAAACAATAATAATATGAATATTAAATAATAATTATAATGATAAGTAATAATAATGAATAATAATAATAATAGTATTTTGGATATTTTTAAATGATAGTTATAAATAATATTAATAATCATAAATTAATAATAATAATAATAATAATAATAATAATAATTAATGATAATAATGATAATTAATAATAATTATTTTATATTATTTGTATTAATATATTAATACTTGATGATGATATATAATAACAATAATATCTAAGAAGTAAACTAATATTACTATTTTAATAATTAGATTTAATAATATAAAAATATTTAGTAATAAAAATAATCATTGGGTTGGACCGCGAAAATTACATCATAATACGTCTTGACGCGATTTGATTGGTTTATGGGCTGAAAAAGTGGGTTTATTTGTGCTTTGACCTAAACCATGTTCCTCCTAATAATAATAGTAATAATAATGAGTAAAGGTATAATAAACAAATAATAATACTTAATAGTAATGATATATATTTAAATAATAATAATAATAAGAGTAATTAGTAGAATAAATTATACCAACATAATAATAATATTTAACAAAATGTCAAAATGATTATAAAAGAATGGAGCAGAGCTGAACTGAACTGAACTGAACTGAACTTATTGGAGCTGAACTGAACTGAACTTATTAGAGCTGAATTGAACTGAACTGAAAATAAGCTGGAGAGAACAGGCCCTTACTAGAGTATAGAGTTCTAATGTTAATAAACTTGATTTTTACCAATTAGTAATCATGTGATACTTGATATTTAATTCTAATCCCTTCCTTAATACAACTCTTTTTTTACCTCTTTGATGATAAAACTTGTGATATCATTACTATGAAATATTGTAGTGAGTAATAATTTAATAATACCATTTTTTTAAATCATAAAAAGAAATAAAAATGTTGTGTATAAAGTATCTCTATTATATAAGGGAAGAGAAGGGAGACACCAAAAAATGGTAATTCCTTTTATACCCTTATTAATAAAATACATATTCGTGGCACTGTTTGGCAAATAGAGTTTAGAGTTTAGCTGTTAAAGTTTATAGTTTAGAGTTTTAACTTTTTGTTCAGCAGATTTGACTACTGATTTGACAATTTTTTTCATAAATGTGTTTGGTAAAAATTAACTGATTACTAAAAGCTTATTGTCATTTGTTTGTGTAAAATGACATTTATATACAGTTCAATACATTATGTGTAGTATTATTATTAGAGGCAAATAGTTATTAAACATATTTCTACTTTATCCTCTAAATAAAAAGCTCATAATACTCTCTCTAAAACTCTCTTTTACCAAACACCTCTTTTAGAGCTTTTGACTAGTCAAAACTCTAAAAATGGTCAAAACCTCTTTTTTTGCTCCAAAACTCTAATTGACAAATACCCCACCATCTTTTATCACTGTATCCTCAATTAACAAAATATTTACATAATAATTGATTTATTGGCTTTCAAAAAACAAAAGAAAAATATACAATGAACTTTATGAATAATTTTTCATATATATTATTACTCAATTGACTTTTTGTTTGTTTTCACACGCATCGCGTTCATATAGGACTAGTATAAAAAGAGTGAGACTATTTGATTAAATTTTTCTACCTACTTTTTATTTCAGAAATTTAGTGAGTGCATTTTAACTATTATACTTAATGTGAAATCCACATCATTTTCATCTTATCTTTAACTAGCTAAAATTTAACCAAATAAAATGTTTCATAATATAAAAAGTTATAGAAACTACCGCTAAAACACCTCTAAATCGAAATGCTATGAAAATTATATCCTTTACATATCCCTTTTCTGATGTCATAACAACAGTAATGTAAACAATAATGGAAGACAAGAATAACACCTTTAAGCAAACTTGATTCTATTCCAATTATTAGGACTAAACAGCAAAGAACGGCCAGCCAAATCATTAGCATTGTTGTAATCAATGAACAACATTATTGGATTTCTTTTGCTACCATATTATGACTTTCTGTGCCCTGATGATGCCATAAGGATTCCAACTGCGATGATGAACATAGATAACATGGTAATAAGTAGTATGTATGTCTTTCTTGATGATTTCCTGTACTCTCCAAAAGCAACTACACCCCAAAAGGTGCTCACCAGTGGAAGTGCCTGATAGTTTATACACATCGAAATCACGAATGAGAAGTTACTATTAGATCACAATTAGAGCGAGCTAATAACAAGAAACCATATATAAAAACACCGAGTCTTTTAGACTGACCGATTGATGTTGGAGTGACTTGTTATAGTATCAAAGGGTGACTTTTTATATTATATTTGGTTGAACTTTGTATCATGTTTTGAGTGACTTTAAGTCATGCAAGGGTGACATATTGAAGAAATGAAAGTTTTGATATATTGCCTGACCTGAACAGCATCAGCTGCAGCATATCCTGCAGCCTGACCTCCCATGAACTGAAGACCATTTCCAAATCCACAAAGCATGCCAGCCAAAAGTGCCCATCCTCGTCCATTCCAGTCCGCAAAGTAGGCATGAAATGATGACTTTGGCAGGTCCAAAACAGGGTGAGATAGGAAGGTGATGTTCAAGATCAGTGCAATCGCAAATGAGGAAATGGAGAAGTAGAAGAAAGCAGTATAAACAACCAAATGAGGCACCCCTTCTCTCAAGCGATGAAATTGGTCATTGGTTGCTACGTTAAACAGAGGAGAGAATAGAGAATAGCAAAAACCAGCAAAAAAAGTTATTGCCAAACCAACCCAAATACTCCTGCCAAACACCTGCAGAAAGAATTATTTACAAGTGAGATAATCGGAACATATGTTGAATCATTAGTGATCACTGGTTAGTGCATATCAAGAAGACTTAACAGCTTACCTTAATTGATCTTCTTTCCTCAAGCTTAATAAGGAACTTTGCAGTCCCAAACTCCGGCTCCTTTGTACTTTCATTTGCCTTTTCAAGGTCCATAGGAACTGAAAGTAAAGAGGAAGTTGATAAATTCTAGTCGGCCTAGTCCTAACCTAGTGACATACTCTATATGTAACAGAAACTGTCCAAACTTCTCAACCTTTATGAGCAGATGCTCCACCTGAGGCTGGTTTATCGCTTTCCCTGTCAAAATTCGATTTTGGTGGTGTCACAAGTCTACAGCACCAGAAGCAACCGCACAAATCCAAAGGTTGTTAATTACTACTACATCTCATCATACCAAATTGTAGCCGTGCATTACGTTTGAGAAAGACTATTTGGTGGATTTACCAAAAAAACGCCTTCCTGACGTGTTCAGTGGAGTGCAATTCACCAAATAGCCAAACTTCGATGTTTCACAAATACGAAGAAATAGTTTCTCGTGCAAATAAATGAGTTTCTTATCATAGCAAACAGTGTGTATATACCTTTCCTCTTCTTCAAGCTTACTTTCCAAATTTTTGAGTTTTGCAGTATTATCCACGTCATTAGATTTGTGAACAGAAGAACCCAGAAAAACTGCTATCAGAAAACATCCTACTCCTGGGAAAAGTATTTCTGCTCTATTAATTCTGCCATCCAGGAAATAGTTTACTGTGGTCCCTGTTAACGCATAAAAGATAAAGTATCAGTTATAATTGTTCAGTGTTCACTTCAACACAAGAGAATTAATATCCCATAAAAATAAGTTTTATTTGACAATACCCATTTTCAATCAGTGGAAACCAATAAGAATCAGAGAAGATAAATATCAGTTATTCACGTTTAATCAGCAAAACTCGGTCTCAACCAGTAAAAATAAATTTCTATCAGTAAAAAGACCATTTGAAGTGGAGAGGACCTAATCTTTTAAAAATAGACCCTTTATAAATAGTTTGTGGTTATGGTATATAGAAATTTGATCATAAAACATTACTGTATAAGGATCGTGACAAATACTCAAATCTATTAGTTACAGACGAAGGGAGTAATATGGATACTGTCAATGAAAAGAAGAGAAAACAAACCTATTACAACGGTAATGCTAGCACTAACAACCTCAACAACCGATAAGCCGACTAAAGCCATAGCATATTGTATAGATAGATTCCCTACACTAAGAGCAACTCCACCAGCCATAGCGAACAACACAGAAGGCCAATTGTCTTGAACCTATTACATTGAAAAGTATTAATCAAGATCGTTCATAATTTAAGATTCACTGACAGGATTACTGTTGAAAAATGGTTTACATGATTTGGGAAACATTGATCCTAAGTACATTGGAGCCAGGTTTGCTTAAGCCTTAGGCTCCGTTTGGTAGGGTGTAAAACATTTTCAGTGTAAAATGATTTTCATGGAAAATAATTTACAATGGAAAACACAATTCCAAAATTAGTTTTTCCTTGTTTGGTTCCATGTAAGAAAAATAATGAAATGAAACAAATATGAAAGGGGAAGTAAGGAGGTAGTGAGAGGATTGTGTAAGAGAGATAAGGAAATTAGTTTTCCCTTCATTTTGAAGGGAAAATGGTTTTCCATCATTAGGAGTGTAATTTTACTCCAAGGGAAAATGGTTTTACACTCCTTTGCCAACCAAACAATGTAAAACTGAAAATAGAGGAAAACGGTTTTCCGGGAAAACGTTTTACGCCCTACCAAACGGAGCCTTAATGTCAACCATTACCATTATTTATTACTTCATCTAGTATATAAACAGAAAAAGTCGATACCATTTTAACTTTTTATTACCACCAACCACTGAACCACATAAGCCGTTGGTTCATCTAATCAGAATGTTGGTTTCATTCAATTCGGGATCAAAGTTCAACAGAAATCCTGTAACAACAACTTTGAAATTGCTGATAGGTTACTAAACCTACCAAGACACTGAATCTAAAGAATTCTTGGTTTTATAAGGCAATTAAAGGGTGGATGTGAACATCACGAATAACTTAATTTCTCCTTACTCGAGAACATAAATTAAAAGCAATTGAAAGTTTGTTACCTGATACAGTTGGTTCAAGAAATTTGGCATGCTTGGTTTGCTCTCTCCAATCTCACCTAACGTGAGTGCGATAAACATAGCAGCTAAGAGATTAGTAATAGCGTAGTCAAGATAAGTATGCTGAGGAAGGCGTCCACGCCTTTCGAGGTAAGCCAAAATAGCAGGCCATGTCCCCAAGAAGAACAGAGAGAGCAGCATGCAAAATATAGCTCCTCCTTTGCTCTCTATCACATACATCTTTAATTCCACCTGCCAAAATCCTCTAAATGATGAAAGAAAGTTAGGAAGGGCATCAAGATTCAGTTTCTTGTTATCCCTTTAATATTAATCCGACGACACTAAAAAATACTAATCTTCTACCATACAAATACATGTGATCAGTATTATACTATTATCAATTATCATACATTACTCATACTCAGGTACTCTTATTGGACATGAGTATGCATCTAAGTGTCCCACTCGACTAAGTTTCAAGGTGTCCATACTCATACCGGAGTGGCTAGGCTCTGACAGAGATACTTGAGGTAAAATTATGAGTCCAAGTACCATAAATTCTATTGTCTACCGTAACTGCCAGTTTGATAGATAATGAATGTAAGTAAAAAGCTCCAAGTATGTGTTATCCTCCTTTAATTTTCATTTCCATAGATCTAAAACAGTAATGAGCAATGATGGAAATGTAAGAAGAGAAAAACATAGTTAAGGGTAGATTTGCATTACCATTACCATTACCATTACCATGAATATCAACATGAAAATTTTCTAGCAACATTACAAACAAATCTATTATCATTACTGCGACCAGCTACCGCCTTTATAAACAAGCTGTAACTTGTAAGTATATTTTAAATACAGTAATCCACTTATAAAGAATTAGTATTGATCTAGCAGATCATACAGATTTCATATCATAAAGTTCTTCAAACTAGAAAAGTCAAGATTTGTTGCAAAAAGAGCCCATTATGGTTCAAGCAAAATCAAAACCGATGATAGCAAAACAAATGAAACAGAACTAAGAATCATTAAAAAGTTTCAGTCTTTTTTACAAAAGAACATACAACATACTTATTTCTAATTTGACCCAAATCTTGTAATGAAAATGCTGATCTTCAAAATGCATCGATGATACAGATTATTAAGCTTAAACAAACCCATTATTCCTATAAATTTAAAATAAAATGCAAAGCTCATACATTTATCAGGTCAACACCTCCATAAATTCAGGCAAACAAGGATCCAAACAAAAATCCCAGAAAACTCACTAAAAACAAAATACACCCTTTTAAGTTTTAAGCAACAAAACTAAAAGAAACAAATCTGAGAAAAAAAAGGAGAGAGAAAAAGTTGAAAGTTGCATACCAAATCACCAATTGGTGAAGCAGATGATTCCAGCTCCAGGCTCCAAAGAAAAATAACCCAATTTAACACTAATTTCTATCAAACTCTCAGATTCATTCAATGTTCTAAAACTATACAGAATCATGGGAATCCTTAAGAATCACAAATACCCAGAAACAGATATTTTGTTGCTGATAATGGTAGTAACCAACCTCGTATTATGATACTTTGGCAGTTGAAATTCTAAACATAAATAAACAAACTGGAATTTGTCTGCATTCAAAGGGTGTGACAAAAGAGTATTTTTTTTACAATATAATGAATGAGCTGTTTTGGTTGGATAGTTACTTGCATAATTTAAGGAGAACCTTACACGTTGATTGTTGAAGATAACAGTACAATGCTTGAGAGTATAATAGTAAAAACAACGTGATTCGTTTTTCTTGATTCATTTTTCTAAGTCAAACAAAAAGAGACGTCATTCTATAGATAGATTTAATTCGTACGATACCTTTTGGGAAAACGAAAGAGATATAAATAAAGAAAAAAAAAAAAGGGGCATTCCGAGAATTGAACTCGGGACCTCTCGCACCCTAAGCGAGAATCATACCACTAGACCAAATGCCCACTTGTATACTACTATCTCTGAATAAATTTTATTATTATGGTGAGGTTATTTCTCAATCACAAAAAGAGACAAACGTAAAAAGTAGATACATCAACAAATTTAACAAAGAAAAAGAAAGAGGGTAAGTTGGAATTTTGTATTTCACAGACTATTCATTTACAAACAGCTAAAATAAGGAGAAAAAAGACACCCTTTTTCAAACCACTCCATGTACTTTACATAGTGTCAAAATTTGAGGATATAGAAGAGAGAATGTGCAAAACATATGAAAAGAAAGATACAATACCCTATCTTATCATTTTCTTTTCCTCCTGCTTTTCTTAACTTTTTACCTAAGCAATTTTCTTCTTTTCATGTGAAAGTGTAAATGTAAAACCACCCTTGAAAATATTCCAGCATAAAGAACAAAAGAACTAAAGAACATTCAAACTATGAAACTATTATTGGGCTCGCGAATAAAAGCAAAACGAGAACCCAGAGAACGTCTTCTCTTCTATAGCCAGTATGACGATCCAGTTGCTCGATCAAATAGTTACTTTTCGGACATTTTGGGCACAGTTGCAAGGAAGTTCCCCAGCAACTTCTGGTCGAAAACCATATTTGGAATCTGCAAAGCGAAGAGCTGAGTAAGAATTTCATTAAAGATGAGAGAGGACAATGTTTTTTAGCTCTATGGTTGGACAGTGGACTACCTTATCCCCGAAATACATTTTGGTATTATTTGCTATCGACTCAATAAATCTGAGCTCGAGATACTGGGGTGTAAGCTTCAAAATGTTAGCTTCGGCTTCTTTCGTTAATCTGGAAAAGCAAACATCAATATTAGTATGAAATCGCATGAGAGTTTCCACCTATAAACCTTCCATAGGCTTCTGGAAGTAGAGATTCACCTGTAATAGTAGGCATCAGCCATACTCTTTTCCCGAGCTACATTCATCTCATTATCAATTTGCTGCTGCGTTCTCGCACTCTCCTTTTCCATCAGCTTCTGCTCCATGATGATCTTGCTTACAAATGAATTCTTTTCTGCCTCAGATATAGCAATCTTTTTCTGTGTCTCTGCCTCCTTCTCGGCGACTTTTTGTTTCTCAATAGCTATTAAAGCCTAAACAACAGTAACCAAAAGAACATGAGACACCAAAAACAACTGCAGAACTTTAAAAAGAGACACGAATAAAGAAGATATAACAATTGAATAAAAGATCTATGACAGATCACTAGATCACAGAAAAAAAAATTGAATTTATGTAAACTTGACAGAAACTGTCAAAAGAGCACAGCAATAAACTTGAAACTGAGGCCAGGCTGAAAATAGGGAAATTCTTCAAGGGTCGTGCGATCTAAAATAAGGCACTAGTAGTTAGGTTGAAGTGGTGGTACTTGAAGGAAGAGATTGCAGTGGGAGACCTATTACCCCAAGGCAGGGGTGGTAATCGTTCCACTCATTTGGGGCAGTAGTGTATTAGATATCATCACTCTCCAACCCTTGCTCTCTCTTTTATGAAATACTAATTACGACCATCACCTCCACCCATGTACAACCTCTTTGTTTAACTCCTACTACCCCTTTATACGTACCCCAAATTCCAAGCATACCCTGAGGGGGAAGGAGGAGGAGGACAAAAGCAGTCACCATATAATCATCAGTCTGAGGTCTGAACTACGGATCAATCCATCAGTAAGGTGAAGCTTCCGTCTTTCAGCAGTGAAATCGATCGATGGTACTGATCATCATAAACCCAAGACCGGGGAATTTCAGGAGAGCCGGTTGGGTTAAGGATAAGCATGTGAAGAACCCCAAACATCCAACCCCCCCCCCCAACCCCACCAAAAAAAGACCCTTATTTGCACAATAGATGTTATCTTCCTTTCTCCCACTAATCAAGGGACAAACCATGATAAAATCTGCATAAATGTTGTCCACCAACATATCACCCCCATCCCAGTAATCTTGAGATAAAAAGAAAAATGGTCATTCCACATGGAATGTCATGCACAGATACATCTGATGTCGTACCTTTGTCCTTTCTTCCTCCATCTGTTCATAATTCTGCCTTATACTCTCTGGAATAGTAGGTTTTGTGACACGAACACTGATGATCTCAACACCTGGAGCATAACGAGTGCAGTCACCCTGTAGAGCATCTTTCATCCTTTCATCAATCTGCAGAATAATACGACAGCAGAACATCAAAAAGTGGGTCACTCTAGCATGAAAGGAGAGAAACAAAATGAGAATTTTACACTGAACTTGTATGTATAGCACAAGTGATAAAGTATTTGAACTTAGATCCACGGATATAAATACAGAGACAACTTTGACATAGGAACAAGTATATAGGAGGAAAGCAGCAAATAATGGTTTAACACATCTACTCAGGACTTAAATAATAATAAAAAACTGTGACACTAAAAATCCAAAATGTAAAGTCCAAGTACGGAGGTCCTCTTTCAGTGCTTTCAGTCTCGACCTCTTTTAGTGTATTTTATGTGTTTACATGGTAGTCGGTAATCCTTCAGCTTTAACAATGGTCTTCCTTCTACTGGGTTTTTTAAAACTGCATCCCTCAATTCTTGTTGTTGTTTTAGATAAGCTTCACGACTATTTTTCTTTCAGAAAGATTTCCAAACATTAATTTGTGAAATGTTTCTTTGCGCATTAACCTAAAATTGTTTCATTTGATAATAATTCCAATTGGGTGAAGGCCTTAAGTCTAAGGTCCTGTACACATGGAATTCCACAAATCCCATCATCAGTAGTGTTCTTAATATGGTTGTAAATGTTGTATATAGACTAAGAACAGAAAAACCCTCAGCTCACAAAGGGAAGCAGAATGAGTACACATTGAGCAAAGTACACAGGCAGACGTTAGGTCCACCTCCTCAATCAGAAATCTGAGCAGTACAACTGATTACAAAATTAAGAACATAGAGCTATTATAATATTATATTATACTAAAAGTTCCAATAGCATACTCGTGAGTTTTGTGGCTCACCTGATCAAACATATCAATATAAACTTGTTGAAGAGCATGGGAGCTGCAGAACTGGTTGATCTCATGATGAATTTTGTCATATATCCATGTCTTATCATAGTGCACGCCATAGTTCAGAAGAGTGTCGTATACATATTCCTTATTCAGCCTGTTGACTACCTGAACAAAATATTCATATTAAATCATATACAGCAATACAACTCAATTAGAAAAGGCAAAAATCAATATCAACAATTGAGAAAAAACTGTGCTACTTATGCAAAGCACCTGAGTAAGCATACCTCTATCCTGGTGAAGTTGATCATAACACCCCCTTTTGTGCCACATGGAATATCTCTAACCTACATAGTAAAAGTCAAATCCAACGACATTTTAACAAATAGACTTGACTATACTCTGAAACAAAGAAAACTATATCATGCTAGTCAATCTACATAGTTACAACCACATCACGGCCTCGTGGAATTACCTGATCAGTCTGAAGTGTTACTTGTATAGGTTCGTAGTGGGTAATTATAGGCAATTTCCAGTGAAAACCTATAAATTTAGTGAATCAGGAACTTTTCACAAAATCACAACACAAACACAATGGAGAGTCTAAGCTGTCATGAAACGCAAAATCAGACCAGGATCGGTGATTATTTTAAGAAGGGCACCCCCTCTCCAGTAGACACCAACATGACCTTCTGGAACTTGGTGCAAGATGGTCAAGCTAATCTTGTTTGTCGATGTTGAAGAAAGCACAATCTGCTATGTTATCGCGCACATCACACAAATTACAATCTTGATCACACATCACAAACTAACTTCAAAAGTTCAAATGATCATTACATTGAAATCAAGAACTACTCCATGTTATGCATCAAATTGAAGATTCTTGGTAACCATAAATTAAGGAACAGTTTTTGGTGCAATTGTCAAATCAAATTAGCAAACACAAACAATCAGAGAACATTTCGAATAAGTAGTGGATCATTTGAACAAAATCAAACAGAGTATATATTTAAAGACGAACCCTACAAGTTTAAAGATGACCAAAATAGAAAACCGAGCGAATTTGAAAAAATTAATTAATACTTCTAATAATCATACAGCCATGATTTGATCACTCAATTGAGAGATAAAATAAGAAAACCTAAAAATGGAATTGATATAAGTCGACATTTTGTTAATTGAAAATTAAAGAAGTTGGCACACACAAAAAATGGTGGAGAAAAGATAGCAAAGAAAGCGCAAAAGTGAGAGATTACCGCAGTGAAAGCAGCTACGAATAAGAAAAGCAAAGGAAAAATGCCGGAAAGAGGACTTCCACCGCCGGCGCCGGCGCCGGGAGTAGTACGGCGAGCAGGAGTTTGTTGCTGCTGTTGTTGTGGATCCATGTTGTTATTAGTTGTCTCTGTCTAATTTCTCGGAACTTTTCTGGTTTATTGTACTTGTTGCTCAAGTCTAGTACAAGTGTACAACAGCTACAACTGCACCCTCTCAAGTCTCACCAACACGCCTCTATTTATAGATACGCCGACCTTGGTCTATTGACTACTAGCCTTCATATGCACGCGATGCGTGCGTTAATTTCAAAATTTGTTATTCTATTAGATACTCCATTCGTACTTTATTTATGATTAAACTTAAATGTGAAAAATTCAACAATTAGATGAATTTAGATATATTAATTCGCTAATGTAAAAAGATAAAAAGATTGTGAGTGATTGTTAACATTAATTTTTTGTGAATGAATATCGAAAAGAAGGAAAATTTGTCAGAAACCACCTTTTATAATCACTTATGTGAGAAACCACCTTTTAAAAAAAATTGGTTAATTAGCCACCTTTTTTATTCTTTTTTTTGTTGGAATCCACCACTTGTCGGAATCCGGCGTTGACCTTGATTTACAGCATTGACCATCAGATTTTCGCCATTTTCCCCCCTTTATCTTTCTCCTCCCTCCCTCCTCGCATCCCCGGCAACCCCCCTCCTCCCTCGCAACCTGCCGGCAAACCCCCCAACGACCATCCCCACCCTCCCAGCCCTAAGCCCATCACCTCCCTCGCATCCCCTGACATCTTAGGTGGAAGAAATGGCGAAAAATCTGGAAAAAAATGGCGAAAATCCGATGGTCAACGCCGGAACATCAAGGTCAACGTCGGATTCCGGCAAGTGGTGGCTTCCAACAAAAAAAGAACAAAAAAGGTGGTTAATTAACCAAAAAAATTTAAAAGGTGGTTTCTCACAAAAAAGTGGTTATAAAAGATGGATCCTGACAAATTTTTCCGAAAAAAAAGAACAAAAATAATGAGTTGGTTTAACTGAATTAAAGAGTATCAAAGGTAGTGAATGTGCAGACTTTTCATGTGCACGTTATGTATGCCATCTTTTTTTATAAGGTATAAATATTTTGTCCATTTAATTTTTGATTGAAGTATTTAATGCATATACCATTTTAAACTTGTTTTAAATGACAAGTTGGAATGAGAAATTTTTAAATGATTTGCTTTTGTAATTTTTTTCATTCCATTAATTAGATCATTAAGGGTATTTTAGTCACTTCAAAAGAGGACACCACACCTCCTCCCTTGGCTTATATAATAGAGATTGGTTTAGTTAAGGGTTCGTATCTCATAATCTTGAGGTTGTGGGATCAAACTCCATTATAGTACATTGGGGGTGGCGATTTTCGCTTACCATTCTCCCTACTCCCAAGTAGTCTTGCCTACAAACTTGGTTCGGGTTGACCTGTGTAAAGTTTCGGTCTGGATAGGATGTCTTCTTCTTACCTTATTAAAAAAAAATTATAGATACGACTACGACATACTTGTTTGCATCCAATACGTGCGAAAGTAGATCGAAAACAACTCCTAAAAGAAGTAGATTGAAAACAAAATTATACTTCCTCTGTTTCTAAACAAGTGCAACATTTGCATAGTGTTTTTAAACTTTAATTAGCTTTGGTGATTTACATTTTAGGAAAAACATAGTCATGTGGGATCTTGTTAGATTTGTCTGAATGTGAATTTTTTTAATATCAACTTTTTATAATTTTTACTTATTGATAATTGAAGATATTAATGGTTAAAATAATGCATTGGCAAACGTGAAAACAAAAAAGTGTTGCACTTATTTAGAAACGGAGGAAGTATTATCGAATTTTTTCCTTGGATAATGCAAAAATGGGTTTTAATTCCCAAAATATGCCCAAAAAAATTAAAATTCCCTGCGTACCGTCCACGTAGGACGGCACGCGAGAATTTTTTTTTTTTAGTAAAAACCGCTACTTGCAGTAGCGGTTTACAAGCGCCGAGAATTTTTTTTTTTTTTAACTTAGGTAAAACCGCTACTCGGAGTAGCGGTTTACAAAAAAAAAAAAAAAAAAAAAAAAAAAAAAAAAATATTTTTTTTTTTTAAACCGCTACTCCGAATAGCGGTTTATTATGAAAACTGATATCTGCTCACCATATTTTGCGCAGGTAAACCGCTACTCAGAGTAGCGGTTTATATTTATAAACCGCTTTGAGTAGCGGTTTCCATGGGTTAAAACAAAAAAAAAAAACAATTTTCTCGCGTGCCGTCCTACGTGGACAGTACGCAGGGAATTTTAATTTTTTTGGGCACATTTTGGGAATTAAAACCCACTTTTGCATTATTCAAGGAAAAAATTCAAGTATTATCATACTACTATCTAATAACCTTAAGTAGGAAAAAGGTTTTTACGGGATTCCTCTAAAGGAAAATCTAACATTATTTTTATTTAGCAAATAGTATTAGATAAGTTTGCTATATTTTTTAAATTAATTAAATTTCATTATTATGTGAATCTTGGGTTATTAGTCTTTTTACATAGACACAAGCTCCTCAAGGGTTGGATTGTAGAATTAAAATATACTTACTCCATTCTGAAATAAGTGAAACTGTTCTCTCTATTATATGATAGTTTTTTGGAGTTAAATATACTAAAGGGTACTAAACTTTGCATAAAGTTGCAGTTTGCTCATCGAACTTTCAAAAGTTGCACTTTGCTCACTTAAAGTACAACTCTGTTAACAATTCTGTTAACTTTGAATTTAATATACAAAAAAAGTTGTGTGGTCCAAAAGATAATGAGAACGATAGTTATACTTTACAGTACAAAAACCTAATTCCCAACGGTAACTTAATCTGGCTATTTATGGCTTCAAAAAAAATGTGTTTTTTCTCCGAAATTCTCCAATTAACGCAAACTTCTCCTTCTTTGTAATATCCCAAAAATTTAAACTTGATTAACATTAATAATTAACTTAAATAAATTGTTTAAAATTTATTTATTTATTTAATCGCTTCTCTAATATATTTGAAACAAAAAAAATCCAAGTATTGGTAAAATAAGCTAAGTTAGTATGCTGGTATAATAAAAGAAAGTAGAAAAGTACTAATTTTAGTAATAGCAAAAGAATCTATATATATATATAAAGCTAGAAAAATTTGCCTATGTGTCAAGCTATTACTCATTTCGCCACATGTCATCACTATACTTATTCTCATTTTTTTAGTGCCACGTGTAAAATGGATCAATTACAATCTTATAAATTTGGTAAGTTTCACTCAGCAAATGGAAGTACTTTACAATCATATTATTCGTGTATAATTCGGCACAGTTGCTAACTAATAATAAACAATGTTAATATTGATATAACTTACCATTTTACATTACCATTTATGTAACTTACCCGTAGTCGTAGATTTTGATTTATAATGTAGACAATTTATTTTGGATTGCGGGATTGATAATTTTCACAACTTTTTATATTGCTTAATTATTACTCCAGTAGATACATTATATTAGATATTATTGTAGTATACAATAATTATCTTTACGTGTCATTTGTCTATATTAATAATGTAGGGTAGCAATAAGTTCGAGTTGGATTATTTCAAGTTCACCTGATTTCTATTTCGGGTCACTTCCCCTAATCCAAACTTGACTTGATTCTGATTTCAGGTCGAAAACTAGAATTTGAACCCGACCTTTTCGATTTCAGGTTGACCCGAAACCAACCCAAAATGACATGATTTTAAATTAAATCATGCAATAATTCAACATATTGAGTGAGTCTTGAATTCAAATGCCAACTTAATCAAATTTAGAATATTCAAGAAACGAGTTTGGTCTAATACAAGTTAGATAAACATAGGTTGGCCTGCCTTGAATTTGACCCCACTTCAAAGTCAGATTATTCGGATTGTTTTGAGGTTCAAAAATTCAACCTGAACCTAACCCATTATTTTTTCTGGTCGGGTTGGGCTGACCCATCTTTTTTTCAGGTTGAAAATTTTAACCCAAATCCGAAATTTTCAGGTTAGATTCGAGTAGGTTATCATATTGGATCAGCTTTAATTTTGACAGCCCTAATGAAAAGATTATATCATGAAATATAAATTTACAATTTATAATCTTTCAATTTTAAATGTAGTCATTCCAATAATTTTGGAATTAAAAAAACTATTTGAGAACTAAAAAAAATCCATGTGCATTATGCACGGGTCCAGATAATCTTAATATAAATTATTTCTCAAATAGTCAAGATGTAAATTATTTCGCAAGTCAATAGTAACAAATTTTAAAAGCCATCTAATCTTTTATTTCTCATTTATATCTTTCTTAAATTATTTCAATATTTAGTTGTGTATGATCACTTCATGATTCTAATGTAAATATCACAAAATATTCAATTTCTAAATTGAAATATTTTGGGTTTTCATATTTTTTCTTAGATATATGTTATTAATATTAATTATCAGCACATATTTTGCTGACCCGCAAATGAAAACCATGCTATCTAGGGGAATAGATATTTTTTTTAATATGTAACAATATTGATATAAACAATTAGATTCATTGTAAGAAAATTTATGTGAGCTTAAAGCGAGTTTGAACAAGTTTGACCACTAAATGTTACTCAAAGTTAATTAAATTAACCTAAGCAATGTATGTGCTATTAACTTAGTACCATTTAATCATTTATATGGATTATAATAATAATACTGATTATTATAGATAATTTATATTTCAGTATAGTGCATCGCACGGGTTGTAAGCCAATTTTAGACTATTCTTAATACAATATTATATCATTTTAGATAACAAGCCCATTTAGTTATTTTGTTTAAGGTTAAACCCATTTTAATTTATACGATTCTCATTACAAGATCATAATATCGTGTAGGATATTTCTATATTCATTTCTTAGGTATATATTAGAAGAAAATTTTACATTACAATATATATTTCATTATATATTATATATTACATATACATACATGAAATTTTTTTATAATAATAATTATGATTAAATGGGTTAAACGGTAATTCGTTTATCAAATAGGTCGGGTCAGGTTGAGTATTTCAACCTGTTTATTAAATTTTAGTAAACCCGAACGCAAATCCAACCAAACCTGAACTGATTGCCAGCCCAACTTGGTTGCCTACTCTACTTTTATTTTATACTATTTCATTACATATTTATATAAATATATATACCATGATTTCAAGGGACGTATTATATAATTTTAAATATATATTGTCATATCAAGAGTTATTAGCAAAAAGGGTTTGATGAACATTAATAACTGATATTTCTATATTCATTTCTTAGTATATATTAGAAGAAAAATTTATACATTACAATATATATAATTTATATATTACAATATACATGAAATTTATTGTCTATTTGATAAGATGAGTTACATGTTATTTTTTTAATAAACTAAATTGAAAAATGTATTTTCTCTTTAATTTTTTTGTTAATTTACATTTACTATACAGTGTAAATTATAATGTCACTACTTTATGTAGGGTTTGCAAAAGCTAACTCAATACGAAATACGACCGAACCTAACCCAAAATAAGCAGGTTAGGGTTGGAACTTTGACCGATTTTCTAACCCATTGATTAAACAGGTAGGTTGAGGTTGACATTTTCGACTCGAAATTGACATGCTTTGACTTTTAACTTACATATATGTAGAAAATTCTCGAAAAATATATTGATAAATCTAAAATTTGGTTAAAAAAGTAAATATTGCTAAAATTGGTCACAATTATTATAAGAAATATTAAACATGCATACTTTCAACAGTGAATTGAACTCTCTATACTTTTAAGAAAATAATTAATTTTTTGTATAATACTAATTATGATTAAATGGGTTCAACGGGTAATTCGCTTATCAAATAGGCGGGTCAGGGTTGAGTATTTCAACCTGTTTATTAAATGTGTAGTAAACCCGAAAGCAAATCCAACCAAACTTGAACTGATTGCCAGCCCAATGCTTGCTGGTTGCCTGCTCTTTTTATGTTTATACTATTTCATTACATATTTATATAAATATAGATACACCATGATTTCAAGGGACGTATTATATAATTTTAAATATATATTGTCATATCAAGAGTTATTAGCAAAAAGGGTTTGAAAAACATTAATAGCTGATAAAGAACGTGAAAACTCAAATGTTACCACAAATGTATAGTACAAAGACGTGGTTCAAAATGTTTTTAAAATACTCTTATTATTATTGTCATTTAATAATTCATTTGTGATGTTCATTCACTTCGTTGAGATAAAAGGATTTTTTCGTGTTTCCTCTTCAATAAACATGTAAACTTGCAGTGTTTTACCATGTATAATATAATATATACACATTCTTATTTGATATAAAAATTAAATCAAAAAAATAAACTTCCCGTGCATTTTTGCACGGGTGGAAAACTAGTTAGAAATATTTCAAAAATGGAAAATCACCATGACTACACAATTCATCTTCTTCCTCAAGCTTTCTCTCCTTGTTTCCTAAGACATTCTAGAACACCTTAATCCCCAAGTTTCTTCAACATTAAGTGTCTATTAGTTTTATGAAGTTTAATTCCTAAAATTTACTATAAATAGTATGCTAATTTCACTATTCATCTCCATCCAAAAATCAGAAAGTTTCAAACACCAATTACCCACAACTCCGGCCACCACCACCCGTCTGCCCCTTCCCCTCTGTCGCCCAGACCCCGCCTGCACCTTCGCCGACCAACCACTAACACCACCGCCTTCTCCTCCATCCCCTGTGCTACCCCATTACACTCTTTCACAATTTTTTTTGGATAAGAACCATATACTTTTTCACTTCTCAACAATAAAAATGCTAGTATTGTTAATTTTTATAATTGTAAAAATTAACAATACTAGCATTTTCAATCTTATGGTTAATTAAATATCTTGTGCGTTAACAATACTAGCATTTTTCCTAAATTCTTGTGCATTTCATTATTTTAATTAAATATCAGAAAGTTAGTGGAAGTTAGTGGGTCATGTTAATAGAAAAGTACTTTGAGTGAGTAAACTGCAATTTTTTAAAGTTGCGTGAGCAAACTGCAACTTTATGCAAAGTTTAGTACCCTTTATTATACCTAACTCTAGTTTTTTGAGATAAATTGTTTCACTTATTTTATAACGGATAAAGTATTATTTTTCGCTTGCTATATCTCTATTATATAAGGGAAGGGGGGAGCAATGGTGTCCTCTTTTGAAATGCCAATTTTGCCCCCCCTTCTCTTTCTAAATCACAAAATAGTGTGTATATTTTTGACTTTGCTAAATTTAAGAGCTACCTATATTTGGCAAACTGTATTCCTCCTCTTTTTTTTCCTCAAAAAGATTACCATATCCAGTTCCTAGCCAGTCAAGAAAAAAATATTTCGTGCTATATCATACAAGTTGCGCGGATTCGTTTATGGGCTTATAACTACACAATGCTATGATCTAATAAATTTTTTATAACTCAGAAGAGAAGCTCCAAACAAAAGAGGGAAAAAACTAAAATAAATTTAAAACGCTAATAACTTAATAGGTCATGATTAGATTAACAATATTCGCGCATTTCCAGAATATTATTATGTTCGCAATGACATTTTCTGAAATTTTCAATGATATATAATTTTTTTTAAAAGGTTCAAATTTTGACTCTTATGCCGAAAAAAATCGAGTTTCTATTTCGAAAAAAAATTCAAGCACGCATCGCGTGCAAAAAGTTCTAGTTTTCTATAAGTGTCAACCATGAGTACTCATGAGTCATGACCCACATACAAGCATGTATAATTTTCAAAACTTTTCTAGTACAACAGTTGTATCACTTGAATTTACAACACCCTGACATAGGAAAATAGGGGCTTTTTTTTAGGGAGGGGATTTATTAGGGAATTTATTAAAAGGATGAATTGGTTTTATTTAATTTTGATTGGTTTGAGAATTTGCGTTGCGCTGCATGCCTGCATTATGTGGTTAGTGGAGATGTATGCGTCATTGGTATTAATTGCATCTTTTTTTCTCCAAAAATACTTAGCAACTTATGTCAAAATTTAGTGGTTTACATGTTTACAATGATTATATCATTCCGTGTGCATCTTGGGCGTAATATGTTACACCATATACCCAGGGCCGTCTCGTACGATTTAGGGGCCCTGTTCTATATCAAATTATGAAGTCTCAAAGGGTAATAAAGAACATCATCATATAAATATCAAAAATAAAATTTCATAATACAAGTTTTTTTTCAAAACAAAATTCTATATTTATACAAATTCTACTTGAAAATTGTAACCATATTAGGATTATTTGAAGAAAAATCATCAACTAACAAAAAAGTATCATCTAAAATATAGAATAAGCAACACATAGAACATAAGATTACTGGTAAAGTCGTAATAGCTTTGATAAAATATTAAAAGAAGAATATAATTTTACCTGTCTATCAATAATCCAACATTTTAGAATTTCTTTTTCTTATATAAAATTAGAAAGCATCCAAGAATACCCATCAAGAATTACCCACAAAAATAATACTTTTGTTCCAACCCATAGTTCAAGAAACTTAAAACACATTGAACTATGGGTATACAGTAACTAAGTAGTTGACGTTTTCAGAAGAAGGGGCAACAAATACATACTCATAAAGGAAAAACAAATATAGAGTTAATATTAAAAAAAAACTGTACTAAATAAAGTCCAAATTAATGGCGGAAACGGCATCGTTTTTGATGTGGGAAGGAGCAGGATTATCACGAAAACCTTCAGCAAAATTCATTGCATTGCAATGTTGTGAAAGATGAGAAATCAAAGTTGTTGAATTAGAGAAGGTGTTGGTGATAACTTTTCCTCCATTTTAAAATTTATCGGGTTTTAATGTTGTGGGTTCAGATTTTCCAAATCAAAACTTATCTATATTATGGATGAATTACCTCTTTTTATAATCTGAAAAATCATACAAGGAATATGAAGATTAAATTGAACTCAAAAACACCTTTTTTTTTTTTTTAATTTCTCTTTGGAAATTGAGGATTAGAGCTGTAAATTGTAATGAAAATTGGGAAGAGTGAATTTTTTTGGGAGGCTGAGAACAATGAAGGAGGAGAGGAGGAGTTAAGTTTTGGAAATTGGAAGGGATAGAAAAGTAGCGGGCATCGTGAAAGTAACTTAGTTTTTTTTTTTTTTTTTTTTTTTTTTATAGTTTGGACAAAACAATATACAATTGGGCCCTTAAATTTTGGGGCCCTGTGCAGTTGCTCACACTGCACAGGGCCTTAGCCGGGCCTGCATATACCTTATTATATAACATGTATAATGATATAGACTTCAACAAAAATGACATAAACTATACAAATAATGACATGAATTTCTATTCTCAAGTTATTTTGTCATTTATTTCATGTCATTTGAGTTTCTTTAACAGAACAAGCGGTAATTTGTGAATTGTTACACTATATTCATGTTTATTCTCTCACCTTTTAATTTACTTATTTCACAAAAATTGATGTTGATCTCGATAAGTGAGATTAATGGCTAATAATGAGTAAAATTTAGCAGGTAAACATTACACACAATCAATTGATTACACGATGTCCTAGTTGCAAGACAAAGTTTGGCAATTTCTCATAGAATATCAAATAAGAGTGGGATCGGAATATATTGTATGATTGTAAATTCTAGTAGCAAGTCAAAGTCTTAATAGATTGTTATATACTTTCCCCATATTATTCTCTATATAGTAAGTCGTTGATATTCTTTTTTTTATAGCAAAAGCAAGTCATTTAGAAATTAAAGTTAACGTATAGTTGAAGTTATATAACTTTATCTTTATTATCATTTTTGACTCACTATTATATTATGTTCTTTTAGTTGGAGAAAATTATTACTAAGGGGAAGATAGATGATGAACCCCGAAGCATTAAGGTAATATCACTTGAAAGTATATCAATAATTACTAATAACCTGGAGTTGGCTTAGGGGTGGTTAGAATTGTACCTCTCAACCTTAAGATTGAGGTGTAATTCTCACTATGTTACTTTGAGGATAGGGATTTTCCTTATCATCTCCCCACTTTCAGAATGTCTAGCTCACTAACTCGAGCCGAAATGACATGTGTGGAATTCCAATCCGGTATGGCAATTCATCACAAAAAGAAATTATCAATAATAATACTAATTAAAATATATTCATCAATTTAATATATCCACAATCACATTAAATGTATGGCTCAACCACATGTTATTGCCAAGATGGAAGCAGTTTCGCGTGGTGTAATAATTTCATTGAAGACACCTTTAAATATATAGTACTAGCCTTCATATGCACGTGATGCGTGCGTTAATTTTAAAATTTGTTATTCTATAGATACTCCATTCGTACTTTATTTATGATTAAACTTAAATGTGAAAAATTCAACAGTTAGATGAATTTAGATATATTAATTCGCTAATGTAAAAAATAAAAAAGGTTGTGAGTGATTGTTAACATTAATTGTTTGTGAATGAATATTGAACAGAAAGAACAAAAATAATGAGTTGGTTTAATTAAATTAAAGAGTATCAAAGGTAGTGAATGTTCAGACTTTTCATGTGCACGTTATGTATGCCATCTTTTTTTATAAGGTATAAATATTTTGTTCATTTAATTTGATGCATATACCATTTTAAACTTGTTTTAAATGGCAAGTTGGAATGAGAATTTTTAAATGATTTGCTTTTGTATTTTTTTTCATTCCATTAATTAGATCATTAAGGGTATTTTAGTCGCTTCAAAAGAGGACACCACACCTCCTCCCTTGACTTATATAATAGAGATAGATACATTATTATTTAATTAATGTAAGTTGAAGTCCCCTGCAAGTAGGAAAATTGGTGGATCATGTTTGTAAGAGATGAAAGTAGATTTTAGGACTTTTGAAACTGAAGATAAGACCAATACCATTAGGTTATCACTTGTGCTCGTACTATAGATGCAATTTGTGGTCTCTATTAAAGTACGTGCTTGTTTCATTGATTATATGTCACAAGTGGATATAGTACGATTGAGTTTAATATCAGGATATGCCAATAGAGGATAACCAACTAAAACTTACATTGACTGTTATGCTATCCATATGACCATAACACAAGTAGAATTTGGTCTTCGTCAAGTCAATACATACTATACTTTGTATTATGAAGTGGGGTGGGGGGAACCTTGTGAGTTGTGACAATCACTCAATCAGAAAATGTAGAGTACCAAACTACCAACTATCAGAAATCAGAATGCATGCACAATTGACACTTTCATCGTAGTATCTTGTAAACTTCTTCATTTAGTTCGCCAGAGTTAGTTCTAATTCCAATATCCAACCTACATGCTAATGTATTTTCAAATTTTTTCATTTAATAATGTCAGAGGGAGTATTAATTTTTGTTATGCGTTGAACTTGAAATTAATTTCATGAATACAGTCCACGCAGGACAGCAGGCGAGATTTTTTTTTTAAGTTTCCACAAAGCAAACCGCTACTTAGAGTAGTAGTTAACTTTAAGTTAAGTCGCTACCGATGGTAGTGGTGTACGAGGTAAAATCGCTACTTGGTATAGCAGTTTACACTATAAATCGCCATTGAAGGACACAAAGAGAAGGCGCACCATACAGCTCAGGCTTGCAGTGCTCGGCTGCTCGCCACATGCGCAGGACTCACAGCGCCTGTGTGGCATGCATTCTCTTGAGTTGGTTATGTTCAGCGATGAACCGCTACTCTGGGTGGTGGTTTATATGTCTTATAGCTTGTCTTAGGGACACAATACAACCGGTGAAATATTATTGGTATTAACCGCTACTTGGAGTAGCAGTTTTTTAAAAAAAACTAAAATTATGACGTGCTTTCCTATGTGGACGGTATCTAAGGAAATAATTTCGCGTTTAGCGCATAGGAGGAATTAATACTACCTTTGATATTATTTATGGAAAATATTCATGTATTTTCACACGCACGCATCCTTATTTTCGTGGATTGTTTGTAGGGTTGCTCTTGATCTTTAAACATTGTGGACTTCCACCATAGTTTACATAAATTTAGGGTTGACTATGAAGTCTGGTCCGCGAAGGGCTTTTAGTTAATGACTGACCAAGACCCAAGTAGTGTCCATGTATGTGTGATTATATATATATATATATATTAATATTATTAATAATATATATATATATTATATATATTATATATTATATATATAGAAGTGAGTTCATATGAGAATGCATACTTATATGAGAAATGAGAATGAATTTTACACGCTATAACTTATGAATAAGTGATATAACTCTAATGAAAAAGCGATGTAACTCCAAAAACAAAATACTTGAAAAAAAATTCAAAATTTTTTTTTTTTTTGAATTTAAATTTTTTAGAGGGATATAACTCTAATGAATAAGTGTTGTAACTTTAAACCAATCGTGTGGTTGAGATTCATTCTCATTTCTCATGTAAGGAGCATTCTCATGTGATTTTGACCCTATATTATATATTATATATATATATATATATATATATATATATATATATATATAAGAAAGGTTTTAGGAGAGAATTTATGTGGAGTTTTATTTGATCAGTAACGTTTAAACCCGACTAGATTACATATATAATCCAAACTTTTAACATTTTCGGGACAAATTTTTCTGTTTGATATCAGAAATAACTTCGAATTTAACAATACAGATTTTAGACATATTCTCTATATTTTAACTTTGATTTGATATAAAACAATTGTTGGTTTGGGAATTGGATATACCATATTCGTTATGGGTATAAACAACATTACTAATTAAGGTTTGTCAAGGATATCTTGACCTAGTGATTAAGATTAAGATTAAGATTGAGGTGTTGTAAACGATAGGTCACATGCTGCATCTCCCCTCCCCTTTTTGCACTGTCTTTATGGCTCATATGGATTAAAAAAAAGCCAAGAATTTAGTACTTGGGCAATCGATATGAGCGGTTCTCTAGTTCAGTAAGTGTTGTGTTGTAGCCTTTCATTAAGCCCACATTAAATTTTCAGTTTATTTTCTTGCTTTTAGTTCTTTAGATTTATAACAAAAGGAAAATTTTCCAACAAAATATTTACTACTTGATTATGTCGAACCTTTAGTTTTAAATCCCAAAGAGTTTCTCTCCCTTGAATGTACTCCCTCCATTTAATATTCTTACTTTGACCAATTTCTCTTACAGAAAGATTTCAAATAGGAAAAAACAAAAGAAAATGAAAGGAATAAGTCTGACCAACTGAATATAAGAAATCAACATAAGATTAACTATGGCTTAACAGAGGAGTATGATACAAAACAAATAGAAAGTTCAATAGTACAACTCGAAAAAGAATAAAACTTTGGGATTACAACATACAAACATGTTAAAACATAGGGATATCATGTAGAAAGACTCTTTGTTAGTGTGAGAGAGCGACTAAGCGCACTCATATTAGTTCGTGGGTGTTTATTGTATTGAGATTTTATATTATTTAGGGGTTACTTTAAGTGGCGAATGGCTTTTATTTAATTGAATCACCCCTTTCCTTTTTCTTCATAAAAAAGGTACAATGATGTAGACATGATTCAATCTCGAGTCATGAATGTCACTTTCACGAGACTTTACCAACTAAACTAGATAACATCCACGCCTTATGACATTACTTGTCTTAAACTTTAAACGATAATCCTTATCACCAAGGGCATCTTGTATGCGTGTAACTTTGTGGGTGCATTTTGAAAGTTAAGGATGAATGTCATATTAGTGTTACTAAACTCAGGCTATCTCTTTGTTTAGGTGATTTGGTATGAATTTATCAAGATAATCTAGTCTGAATTTTAATGCTATGATCTTGTAACTTTGTGAATACTCTATTTTGATACTACTTTGAGTTGACTTTGGTACCAAACTTTTTTATCTTTTCGTGTGAGATGACAATTTGACATCTCACTATGAGACGCATATAACACCTCTGATGGAGAAAGTGGTTGGGGTTCTTAAAGGAGGAAGAAGCGAGAGAGGGACCGCAATGTTTTGCTCTCGAGTGACTTTTTTAGCTCAAAGGTGGTGAGATAAAATCTATACTATTATTATTATTAACACGTGTAAAGGAAACATTAAATGTCTAGAACCCGTTATGTGTATGCTCACAAGACATGTTAAACCTCTTTATTCTTTATAGATCAACACTTTTCTTTTTACATTTTGGATTCTCTTATTAAAAAGAGAAAATGTCAAAGTTTGTACATCAAGTAGCACTTTTTTAAGTAAAATGTTATTGATATTAAGTGGTAAAGTCAAATATTAAGTTGTGTTTTTTTCTTTTGTAAAAAATATATATAAAAAAAGGAAAATTACAACCTTTTTTAATTAGGAAATTAAAGATAATTGATCCAATGACCAATCATGGCTAGGCTACTACCTTACAGGGTACACCAGTTCAAAGGCTGGATATAAGGCTAAACGGCCCAAAAGAAAATGTCCCAACATATTGTTGGGATGAGAATTTGAACCCTGTGTAATGCCCTAGAATTCGAGCTATTACTCCAATGAGCTACCACCTCTCTCTCAAGAAAATTACAACTTAATATAACAAATATATATGACTTAATATATGTAACTGTTCTTTAGAAAAATGTCACTTGATGTACTTCCTCTGTAACAAAATATGCATGTCACACTTTGAAAATTACACTATTCACCTACTACATTTGACCATGTATTTTTTGATTATTTTAGATAAATTCAACTATTATTATATGGCATGTTGTTGGATTCGTCTAAATGTATACTTTATAATAGGATTTTTTTAACTCGAATAATACAAACTTTGGGCCGTTCTCTCGCAATAATAATACAAACTTTTGATTATTTTTTAATAATACAAACTTTAGGCCAAAATTCCTCCAGTAAGTCAAGTTGACCTTTAACCTGTAAAACAGGTAGATTCTTTTTTAAACTCTAAAATCTCTTCCTCCTTCCCCTAGCCAACCAACTGAAAATGTGAAACCCCACTCCCACCCCCTCCCCCCACCTCCACGGCTCCACCCCCACGGATGAAACCACCATCACCACCCCCTTCACCACCACGAAACCGCCTCAAACTCACCACCCACGAAACCGCCTCAAACTCACCACCCACGAAACCGCCTCAAACGCCCCCACCACGAACGCCTTAAACTCACCACCACGAAACCACTTCCCCAGACGACGTAACTGTGCGAAATCGCCGACAACGACGACGTATCCTCCTCCAATTCGCCGATAATATCAAAATGACCGCCATTTTCGAAGATCGTACTGATTTCGCACGGTGATGGTGAGTTAGGGTTTGATTCCTTCCGCTTCGATTTGCGTCTGCGACGATTCGACTTGTTGTTGTGCGGGAGAGGATCTGAGTTCGAGCGATCGAGAATGGCGTCGGAGTTGACTGGAGATGTTGAAGATATCATGAAGGTGATGGTCGTCGGAGGGGTGCGGTGTGGTTTCGCGGTGGGGGAGGGGCCAGAAATGGGGGTTGGTTGTCGAAGAGGTGCGGTGTGGTTTAGGGTGGGGGAGGGGCCACAAGTGGTCGTCGGAGGGGTGCGATGTGGTTTCGGGGTGGGGGAGGAGCCAGAGTGGGGGTTGGTCGTCGGAGGGATGCGGTGTGCAGGCAGGGAGGGGCTGGGGACAGGGCCTGGGTTGGGGGTGGGTGTGGGTGGGGGTGGGGTGGGGTGGGATGGAGTAGTGAGAAAGAGAATGAAGGGGGGAGTAGGAGAAGAAAGAAAAAAAAAAGAAAATTTTTGTTTTTTTTCCTAAATTTAAAAAATCAGCCAATCAAATAAAGACACTTGTCCTAGAGGTGCCACGTTAGCTTGGTTACCTCCTACAACAAGTTACCAACCGGTATTAACATACTGGAGGAATTTTGGCCTAAAGTTTGTATTATTGCGAGAGAACGGTCCAAAGTTTGTATTATTACAGTTAAAAAATCCCTTTACAATATTAGCTTCTTGTAATTTTTATTAATAAGAATTAAAGTTATTAATGGTCAAAGTACTGCATCGACAAGCGTAAAAGTTAAAGTGTAACATCTATTTTGTCACTAGGATGTACTAATGGTTGTTTGATATACATGGAAAATCAACATTCCCATGAAATTGCAATTCATAAGTAATAAATTAATTAATCAAATCTATAGGAAATTTGTTAAATTATTTGGTTGACAATGGGGATTAAATTCCCATGAGAATTTCTACTCACCTAGAAGAACGAGTAAGTAATTTTTTCCATTTTGTGGGAACTCAAAATTCCAAGAAAATTTCGAATTCCTTCGCCTTGCTATTTTATTGTCAATTATACAACTCACCAAATTTTAAATTTCCAAAAATCTCTATTTTTTATGTTTTCTCGTATCAACCAAACCACAAAATTTATATATCTCGGTGACGAATAGGCACCCCTACTCTTTTTACAGAGGGGATAACTCGATGATACTCGATCCTTGAACTTGAGTGTTTGAGAGTTGAGACTTTGAGAATGAGCTCAAAACACGTTGGCTAACATTACAACACATTATACTGTTATACATTCATATCCGTTAGTTAGCTGTTACTGGTGTGAAGTACTATCAACCCCACAATTACTCTTCAATTACAGCGATCCTTGTACGCCTGTGAACAGCCAATGTTAACGTTATCACCTAGCTACGCTTCTCCATTACCTTTGAAACTCTCGAAAAAGTCTAAATTTAGGACCCATTTTCATGTTTGCGCAAATGGGTTTCCTTCATTTCTACCCAAAGAAATCGACAACATCAAAGATAAATTTGCCAGGAATTTGGCTCAAAGAATTCAGAGGTTGCCCGTTCAGGTGCTTCTACTTAACCCATGTTTCTTTGCTTTCTTTTGGGTTGCTTTTAATTGCATTTTGCAGATGGTTATTGTTTTGAAGTTTCACTAATATGCTGTTTTCATGAATAATTATGATTTATGAGCATGAGTTTTAACCATAATATGATGGTATGAAGTATATATTCAAGGTTTGTGATTGATTTGTTTAGTTGTGTGGAGATGGTTAGGCATGAAAAGGAGTAATAAGGCGTAGCTTGTGACTTGAAGAATCATAGGAGAGGAGGAATAAACAAGAGTTATACTGTTATTGCAATGGCTGCGTGCCGGTGTGTACTTGTGCACGCCTGTCTGAACATTTTTGCCTAGACTGCAAGCCGTGTTGGTCTGCCTGTATAGTTTTTTTAAGCATCAATTCGGATATTAGAGAGTTTCTAGAACTTCTTGAATAAGAATGCGAGTGTTGATTGAATGTAACATATAGAGAGATTTTGAGAGTTTTGTATCATCATCTCATTGACGGTCATAGTCCTAGCGCATACGTCAATCTTACTGTCTCTTGTATTGTTATTTCTGGTCTGTTTTGAGTACTTGCACATTATTGTTCTTATTTGATCGTGCAATGTTAGAGCGTCAAGTTTTGACAATTGCTATCAAAGCTAGGCTGAATTGCTAGCTAGATTGCATTTACAAACATAAGGGAAGACAGGATGGTGAGGGCAGATCGTTTTGATGTTAAAGATTTTGATTTTTGGAAGATGTAGTTTGAGAATTGTCTGTATCAAATGGTGAAGATTTTAGTTCTTAGATTTTACCTCTTGATTGAATCATTGAAAGAGAGCCTCGAGATCAAGGAAGAAGAGTAGGAAGCTCTGGATAGACAAGCCATCTGTATTGTCCAGGTGACATTGGCAAAAAAGTTTAGTTATTGATATCAGGCACGAGAAAACAACAATGGACTTGGTTTCAATCCTATCAAACATATACAAGAAACCTTTTGTTGCGTACACTGTACAGGATATCAATTTGTTTGATGTTGAGATGTCTGATGGTAATCTGCTGAAAATATTACTGAACATAACATGATTATTAGGCAATTGACTTCTGTTCAGATGAAATTCAATGATTGTGTGAGTCTAGATTTTGTTGTCATCTCCGCAGAAAGCATGGGATTGTTTGTTGCTGTTATTAGTAATTAGGCATAGAAGGGGAAACTAAACTTTGATGATGTTAGGAATTTGATATTGATTGAAAACATGGGATAGTTCTGTACTCAGTGTAAGGAATTTGATAAATCATTTGGAGTCCTTACAATTGCAAGGTAGGAGAAGAAAGCAACAATGAAGATTAACCAAGATCCTGAGACATCAAGAAACAAAGTTAATATTAGAACGGGTGGATGAGTCGAGATTGAGTGTTGAGATTGTAAAGAGAAGGGCCATTAATGTCAGCATTCTAAGAAGAAGAACATAGATAAGGATAGTGATTCTTGGGGGACTTATGCTTCGCAATATGTTTGTGATGATTCTTCTAGCACAGTCGTGAGTCTTGAATGCTTGTTCTTGTTTCATCATTGTATTAACTTGATAAGGCTGATGACAAAGAAGTGTTTGAGGGTTGTTTCATGAAAGTAGTCAAAAATTTTGTGGTTTTGGCTTGTGAAGTAAGAAGGGATGCGCTGTGTACGACTAACACATTGAAGGTAGAGGTGAAAGAAACAAGAGGTAGTGAACTAGTTATTAACAATGGATAATGTTTGGTCTCGACTCTATACTATGTGGCTTAGGAAGAAATTGTGGTGGTGAAATCGGTGTCTCTAAGGCGAGTATGGACTGAAAGTAAACAAAGTGAAGGAAGCACACGAGGGTTTTGTGGGAAAATTTTGAGCCTGGTAGTGCAGAGTTAAGGTAATTCTGGTTTTAGCACAGTGTCAACGTCCCTTTATGTGTGTGTTAATAGGAATAGTGATGCAGTAGGTGGGTCGGTGAGTATAATGGTGGTGATATGTATTAGTTACCGTGGTTATAATAAAGGCCAACTTGCCCCTTTTTTTCTAGACTAGATTTTAGTCCAAGTTCCGCTGATATTACATGAGCTTAACATCCTGGTCAAGTGTCTGTATGACTAGAATGAAACTTCCTTGTGTCTCCAATATGGAACAAAATCAAGATCACAATGATAGAGGAAGAGTCCAAATTGTGGCCTTTACTAGGGTTATGACAATAGTTACATCCACCATGAGTGTATCTACAAGCTGAAAACTTTAAATGTATTTTCCTGCTCATGATTTAGTATGGAATGAGAAATTTCATAGTTTAGTACCTGATACTTTTTCTGTTTAGTTATCTCATAGCACTTTATTTACTTGTGAAAGGAAGGGTAAATGTAAGGTCATTGAAAGCCCTATACCTGGCTTTCAGAACAGGTACACAATTTTATTTCATCAACTGATCTTGACCATTCTTAGTTAAGTAGTCTGACGTTGAAATTTAAATAGAAAGGCTCTCTTATGTTAAGGTAGGAGGGATTTTTGCTATTGGTTGGTCATTGTTGTAATTGCCTTGAAAGTTCTACTGTTATATATTCTATCTCTGTTAAGATCCTTAGATTGAATATTGTCTTTGATAGTTTCATCAGCTCACCAGATGACAGGATCACTTACGTATCCCAAAGTGACGTGCATCAAGTAGTTTTTATAAGACTAACTTATGCCATGTTGTTTCAGCTGACATCCTCAGGGACGTCTATCATGAGTAGTTGTGTAAGACCAATGGTGCAAGGAAATACTGATCCAATTGTTCTTCTGCATGGATTTGATAGGTAATCATAATTAACATATTGTTGGTGTGGAAGCAAATGTTCGTAGCTTTTCCAAAGTTCATTGCATTCATTTATTCAGTTCTTGTTTAGAATGGAGATACACATACCCATTACTTGAGGAGGCTGGCTTGGAGAGCTGGGCCATTGACATTCTTGGTTGGGGATTTTCTGATTTAGGTGTGCTATTGTTTTGGTCTTTCTTGTTCCTTTTCTACATTTTTCGCCCTGTTTCTCCTTTGACTATATTTCCTTTCTTTTTTTCAACTGTACTTTTGTGTATCAGAAGGGCTTCAACAGTGTGATGCGGCATCCAAGCGCAATCATTTGTACCAGGTAGGACCCTCTTTATCCTATAATTGTTGTTAAGAATTGAACAATGTTGCCAACTGTCTCAATTATTTTAGTCACTCAGCTTCAAAGAACTATACCATACACTATTTTAGGTATAATCAACAGAATAATTGGTTTCCGCATGATTTTCCTCCCATTTAGGGGCCACTTTCAAGCTGTCATGATGTACCATCCAATCTAAGGTCTTCTTGTCACTTGCCTGTCACAGTTCTGGAAATCTTACATCAAAAGGCCGATGATACTTGTTGGACCAAGTCTTGGAGCTGTTGTTGCAATTGACCTTGCAGTTAATCATCCAGAAGCAGTAAGTAGTTCTATGCTTATACAGATATACGCCTTCATTGCTTAGAGCCAATTTGCTTATAAAGCATAGACATATAAGTGGCTACAATTAGAAAGATGAACAAGCTTCATTCAATTTTTTTCTTCCGATATATCAGGTCAGCAAATTGATTTTGATTGATGCAAGTGTATATTCAGAAGGTACAGGGGAGATGGCCAAACTGCCTCGTCTATTTGCTTATGCTGGTGTGAGTGCTAGTCCTGACTCCTGAGATATACCCCCCTCTTCATATTATATAACTTATCCTTTTATCCCCCCACCCTACCCTCGTCTATTTGCTTATGCTGGTTTGAGTGATAGTCTAATATATTTTGCTTGATTAGGTTGCTTTGTTGAAAAGTGTGCCCCTACGACTATACGTGAATCTTATAGCCTTCAATGATGTATCCTTCAATACAAGCTTGGACTGGATGAAAGTAAGAATCCTCTTTCACACAGTTTGAAATCTTTAGATTGAAGTAATGACCCTGGATTAGAAGTAAGTTTTGTATAATTATGTGGACCTACAGATTGGTCGATTGCATTGTCTATATCCTTGGTGGGAGGATGCAGCTGTTAATTTCATGACAAGTGGAGGTTACAATGTTGTTCCCCTAATAAACCAGGTAAATGGAAATTGCTTTTGGATCGCAGGTATCTGAGAACTTCTCTGGGTTAGTTGAGTTCCATTGTTCAATGCTCTTTGGAAAGTTGTTTGGGATTTCTATTTGCCTCTTGTTACATTTCTATTTGGACTTGCTAACTTTGAATTTGACACAAGTAATAGCCAACATACGACTGTAAAGAGTGTATTTTCTGTAGGATAAACATTGTCATCATCAAGGTGTCTTAGTCTCTAGAACATGAGTAATCAAACAATAATTTTGGAGGAATCGTTCCCATGAAGTTAAGAGGTGTTTTGAAACTGGTGGGATGTAATTATGTAGTGGAGTAAATTTTAAGCTTACATCTAAGATTGCTCTTCTACATGATATATCTGAAATTAGAAGTGAACTAAAACTTTGAATTAATTCATTTTAGACAGGATTGATAATTTTCTGATGTAATCTTGCGTCATATATGTTGCGTAGTAATCATGCTAGTTACGTTAATCATCAGTTAGTAAGGAACCAACCTCTTCATTTTTCCTCGTTTAACTTTGCTTGTGAGAAACCAAACAAAGACAAACTAATTTTACATTCATGTTTTCGGTTGGAAGATGATTTCATGCCTCATGGAATTGTGGAAAAGCAATTTCTATTCCAAGTTTCCAACCAAACGAAGTCTTACTGTTATTTTATATTATCAACGAAATATGAGCTTGAAACTTATCTCCCTAAGATATTATCTCTGCTTACACACGCTTTGACAGGTAAAGCAACAAACACTAATTATATGGGGCGAGGATGACCAGATCATCAGCTACAAGCTCGCATTTGTAAGCATTTCTTGAATCTTGATATCTGAAGTATTAGTTGCAGTAGAAGTCAGATTCGTCATAAGTGAGACTGTTCTTTTTTTGTTACAATATCAAGGATCAATCAAAGAAGACATATGACACTAATTCTTTTTCTCTTAGAACTTCAGAAGAGATAGTAGTATATTTATTATTGAATGAAATCTCTTCATTGAGAATTACAATCTGTAGCTCACAACTTTTCTGAATGAATGTTTATTCATAATACATTCTGTATTTATACTAACAGAAAGTAGAGGGAGAGATACATTTAACAGAAAGTAGAGAGAGAGCTAACAGAATTCTAACTAACTTGCTGAGCTGGACAAGTTTGTTATACCAAGAGTTGGAGCTGCATCAGGTAGCTTGGATTCTTGATGATCTGAGATGCTATATTTAACATTTTTATACTTGGAAATTGTCTTGAGATGATTTATATTTAGATTCTATTACATAAATTTCAAACAATATCCTCATTCAATTGATTCTTGTTCAACTACTTGAACTTCTACTATGCCTTTGGCCTTCGGGTTTTATCGTCGCACCATAATATGAATTAAATTGTTGATTGTTTTATCTTAAGCTATGTAACCAAATTTGATTATAATACTGAAACTTTTCGTGAAAACTTTGCAGAAGTTGCACAGCGAGCTGCAGGGTGCAACTTTGCGTCAAATACCAGATTGTGGCCATATTCCACATGTAGAAAAACCCACTTCTGTTGCTGACTTGATCATTAGATTTGTCCAATGAAACTGTGCTCAAGCTTTTGTGTGTAGCTTTATTGCAAAGCTTTTGATTTTCTCAAATTCTGAAGTAAATGTTCATATTTTTGAGTTGCACCTTTGATTAATTTTTTGGTAATTTCTGACCTTCCCCTCCTTTTGTTAAAAACTACTTAATCAATTATTCCTGATAATTCCAACATATACATAAAGTTAAAGTGTCATCTTATGCTATGGTAACTTTAATAATATGTTAATGTGTAATACTATCTAACTAGTTGGTAAAGTTTTACGGAGGTGATACCTAAGACCTGGATTGAATCTCGTCTATATCATTGTGCTTAGTCGCTCATTCACGCCAAAAAAAGTATGTTAACGGTCGAAAAGTAACCTTTATATACCAAGGTAAATATGGGATTTGGATTATATCATGTACTATTGGGAGGTGTCTAAGCTATGTTATTCCAAGGAGACTTAATTGGTAACTTTGAATAACTTTAAGGATCAATTCTGCTGAAATTTGTGCAATTCTACATGCCTTTTCCATCACTTATGATCATATTCTTCGTCATCCCCATCATTATTTGAACCCAATTATGCAAACACCATTAAATGCTGTTAGAGATGGCCAACAGTGCGGACCAATTCAGCCCAATCCGCCTTTTTGGACATGTGGGCTGAGCCCACGAAAGCCCGATCCAGCCTAGCTCGAACCATGAAATTGGCTGGTGGGTCGTGGGTCAGATTCTTTGAGCCTAACCCACGAAAGCCCACTACTATAACCGTCCAACTTGGTCCTCAAAATCGGCTCAACTCAGCCCATTAACCAGACAGGACCAGCCCAACTCAAGTAATTATCACTAATGTAAAAAAGCCCATCTGATGCGGTCAAAATCGGGCTTACTGATTCGGTTTTGGTTCACATCAGGTGGGCTTGCAGCAAATCTCATTTATTTATTGATCTGGTCCAAAACTGGATCAACAAATTATTTACTGATGCGGTTTTAAGGTAAAATCGGATCAATTAATCACATTTACTGATCCGATTTTACCTTAAAACCACATCAGCTTGTAAGAATTTATGTCCAAAAAAAAGGTGCAGGTCTGCAACCACTTTCATGTCTCACACAATCACGCTTACTTTAAAATAACAATATATATATATATATATATAAAGTTTGTATAGAAAAAAACCTTTTATACATATATATACCATAACAATACATATATACCTGAAAAAATGCATACACAATTCCAGTTCAACAATGAAAACAAACGAAAATTACAAGAAAACGAAAAAAAATGACAAAGGTTTGGAATTTCAGAACTAAAAATGAAAATGAACAAAAAATTACAAAAAAAAACACAAACTAGATCTAACTTAAAAACATAAATTACAGAAAAACTTGAACTAAATTTAACTAAAACATAAATTACAGAAAATGAACGAAAATTACAAAAAAAAAGATCTAACTAAAAAACGTAAATTACAGTAAATGAAAGAAAAAATGAACTACGAACGAAAATTATAAAATAAAATCTAATTAGATATGGAACTACAAGAAGATTTGCAAAATTATAAAAACGAAGAGGAGAAGACGAAATTATAAAAACGAACTAGATTGATGAAGACGGCGAAGGATGAAGGATGAAGGCTCCGTCGAAATTCGCTGCATTCGGCGGCAGGGACCGATGAAGACGAGACATGGAAGACAGCAAAAATGACGGCGAGTTCAGATCTGGAACGTTGGTGGGGTTCTCTTCGATTGTCGTTACGGTTCGTGGTTGGTGCAGTTAGTCTTCAATGTCATTGTGGCTCGTGGTACGTGCGTTGCAAGTGTTTGTCGCTGAGTTGGGAGAAGGGAGGAGGGAGGCAGAAGGAGAGAGGAGGACAGAAGGTTAGAGAAGTGAGAGAAACGGCGTTGATTGGTGTTGATTCTGTTAACTTAAACGTCGTTGTACCTACACGTTTTTAAAAATTCAGGTACCCTTTAATTTTGCATAGAATATACCAAGCACCCTCAAGAATTGATTGGTGCTGATTCTGTTAACTTAAATGACCTGAAATCACTTGAACTCCAACCTAATTCGCCTATATATTAACCTACATTATGCCCAAAATATCCTTTATAATGATATAAATCCATTTTTTTCATGGGGTCAAAGTATTAATAATGACCTAAATACCTTTTTGAAGAATTTGTCTGCTTTTAAAAGACTTTATTGGGCATAATATGAAATATTAGGGGAATTAGGATAGGGGTCAACTGATTTTCGATCATTTAATAATTAATATAATCAACACCAGCAAGTTATTGAAGGTGTTTGGTACATTATATGCAAACGTAAAGGGTACCCGATGAATTTTTGAAACCGTAGGGGTATCTCATGAATTTCGTAAAACTTCAAGAGTTCTCGATGAAAATCCATTTTTTATAATTTTTTCATGAATGCAGTTTGTGTGTTCTTTGCAAGTACAATATTATTGCATTTATATTTTTCAAAAAGTGCATATTGAAAAAGAAAACAAGCATAAAAATTTGGGTGTTGGAAAAGGACGACTAGTTCCGTGTATTCAATTTCAGTATTGACAAATATAATAATATGTGTTTGTGTTATATGTATTCTAAAGAGTATAAATATTAAACTAGCTGTCTAACTCCAACCATTGGGCTCCCACTTCCCAATCTCATGGTCAGGAGTTCGATTCTCATCAACCCTATATTTGGAGTGTTTGTGTGGATTTATGCTTATTGGTATAAATCCCCAATTTCCAATTTATGCTTCTGGATATAAATCCTCACTTTCCCGTCTACCGAAAAAATAAATAGAGTGAGTGATTGACAGTGACACTATCGACTCATCGACTCGTGTGGTACAACAATTCATTCATTTGGTCTTACCAAGCTTTTTCTTCACCCTCAAGTGATTTAGTAGGTCAAATTATCACTTGTGTCGCAAAACCCTGTGCACCACTTCGGTGGAGTTGCAAGACTCTTGTGCCTTTGTATACATCTATCTCTAAATTCTTATACTTCATCCGTTTTATTTTAAATGAAACGTTTTCTTTTTCAGATAACTTAACACGTTTTCTTAATCATTAATATCTTTAGTTGTGCACATATTGATAATATGCATCGACACAAATCTAATAAGACCCCACTTGAATATGTTTTTCTTTATATAATGGTGATAAATCAGAGTCGAAATTAATCAATGAATAGTGTAAATTTCTTTTTGCGAATCCTCAGACCTCAAAGCCTTTTGTGGCGTTGATTCTTGTTTCTAGGCAGCTTTGCCTCAAAGTAACATTGACTTACATAATCTCACTAAAAAATGAGAAAAGAAAACTAAAAGATACTATATCAATAAAGATAATAAAAAAATACGTTAATACAAATCAGAAAAAGAAAAAGGTTTGGTGATCCCCCCATACATGATACGTATATAAATAAACGTATACCCCAATAAGTTGGAGATCATAATAATTCTAATAGAATTTAACCACCACTTTATTTTCTTGATATTTGTTAGTATTCCGTCCATGGAAGGAAATACAGGCAAGAGCATGGAAGAAAACCATGCCATTGTAGTAAGTGCTGAAACTTTACGTGCGAGTCAAACTTTGAGGCGTTATTCATTAGGCTACAGATTTACTCCTCTTGATCAAGAACTCATCCATGGTTATCTTCTTCGCAAAATCAAGGGCTTATCTTTACCCACCAATCTCATGCATGAAGTTGACATTTACCTTCATAATCCTGAATACCTTGCTGGTACGTACTACGTACTACTAATTTTCCTAAGTTTTGATGAAATAAACTTTGCTTTTATTGTTCTTATTCTTGAATTTTTCTGCCATGATTATAATGTTATATCTTGTTTAGTTTCAAGAAACTTTGTTTTTGTTGTTATTATTCTTGAATTTAAACATACGTACTACTATTTTTTCTACTACATACTTTTCCTAAGTTTTAACTTTTAATGAAACTTTGCTTTGTTGATATTATTCTTGAAATTTTCTGCTATGATTATAATTGTTATATTGTTTCTTTTGTAGTATTTAGCATCAATGCAACGATAAGAATGTGTGTTAATTTCTTCTTCGGTTTCAAGAAACTTTGATTTTGTTATGATTTATTCTTGAATTTTTTGCCATCATTATAATTATTATAAGTTCTACTGTACTGTTAATTGTTATCACGTAAAATGGGATCAATCTTTTTTTTTGGGTATTATTGTTTTCTCGAATTTTTTAGTATATACATTAATACAATGATAATCATGTGTTTCAGACTTTCAGTTTCTTCTTTAGTTTCAAGAAAACTATGATAAATACTGTTTTCTTGCTTTGCTTATTCTGAGTCTTTGATTATACTTACACATGATGGGATTCTTTTTTAATTATTAGATGTAGTTGTTCTTTTTCTAAAAACTATATTCTATGATATTCTGGATATATATATACCCATTAGACATACTTCATGTTGACAGATTAATGTAAAATAATTCGTATTTTTAGATTTCTTTGCCTAGTTTGAGCACTGGTTAACCTATTTTCATAGGGTTCTTTTCAATGAATTATTGGGGTATTGGTTTCTGATTGTTTACTACAAGTGTACCCAGTTGATGAATCATGAATGATGTATGTAACATTAGTGGAATTAAAGTTTTCTGCATTACTTGTTTACTACTGATATTTCATAAGTAATCAGTTGAACGTATATAACATTAATTTTTTTGGTGCATTGAATATGTAATATTAATTAATAAGTGGACGACCATCAATTTTGTGTATTATGTAAATCTAATACTCATAGTATATATCTTACTGATAGACTATAATTTATTGCATGTTATAGTAAATTACGAACCACAAGGCGATAAAATATGGTATTTCCTTACACCAAGAGTCAAAAGATACAAAAAGGGGAGCCGTCCAAATAGAAGCGCCGAAGATGGATATTGGAAAGCAACAAGAGTTGAAAAGACTATTAAGACTAATGATGATCAAGAAATTGGATTCAAGAAAACATTGGTTTACTACAGAGGAAATAATGCTTCTGATGGTGTTAAAACTAACTGGATTATGCATGAATTTAGGATCAATGGTCCTTCCCTGTTAGGTCCTTCTCTCAAGTGGAAAAGAGATATGGTACGCTATCATTCTTTTTTTCTTCTTATTCTTTACTATTTTTATCGTTCTAACTCTTTTAATACTTTCTACTATTCGATATATAAATAGTGTATATATTATTAAAGAGTGATGTGGGTATCTAGCTTGTTGAATATTAGGGGAATGTTTTTATGAAGTTCTTTTTATTAAAATTAATATCATGTTTTTCAGATTTTCAAGTAGGTCATATCTAATATAATTTTTTAAAAATTGACTTATTATATGTTTTACTATTTTATACGTATAAAAACAATAGTTAGGGTGTACTCTAACATACTAATAAATTTGAAATTATGCATTAAGAAAGTTAAAAAGTCAAAATTATATAATCTTGTAAAAGTGAAAGAGTATATGTGACTATTAGTCTATTACTTTGTGAATCTCTCACTTTTCTGTTTATGATCGATTTCATTCTAATGTTTTCTTTATGCGGGGTGGTAGCTGTTGGACTATGTCCTATGTAGAATCCAACAAAAAAAACAAAAAACTGAGCCAGTAGAACTTGATGAGGAAGGTAATAACTCGTCTGCTGAAGAGGAAGGAAACAACAGCAACAACGACACCAACGCCAACGCCGACGCCGGCGCCGACGCCGACACCAAAATCGACATCGACCTCAAAAGATGATACCAACGCCAAGATGAGATACTAGCTAAGATAGTGAATAGTGATTAGGTTAGTTATACGATAGAAGTAAGTCTATGCCTTTTTAAGTGGTTTTATTATTAAGTTGATATAAACATACTTTAGTTGACAGTTTAGAAGTAAGCCAACGCCAAATACCTATAATTTCCATGACTTGGAATTGGTGATTGTGATAATCAAATTGCACATACTTGCTTGATGCTTCTTCTTCGTCTTGTACATGTAATTGATTGAATTTATTGGCTAATAATGTGAGTTCTAGTGATATGAAAGAGAATATGATCATGTATGGATTAAAGAGAATTGAATATAGGGTCTGGATTATTGGACTAATGTGTGGGTGGGGGGTTAGGGGGATTTGATGTTCATATAATATTATTGTCAAAGATAAAAAAGGATAGCAGATATGTACGGGATTGTGGGAATCTTCCCTTTATTGTAAAACTCAAAAACTCTATCAACCTTTGTTGACACTTTTGTTGAGTATTGGATTTGCCATATCATACACAAAATTCAATCACTAAACATAATTATGAGGCAATAATTTAAAATTATATTCAAGTTTAGTTTAACCTACTCACTCGAAGATCTCTCTTCAATCTTCTCATTTTATAGCCTGCCTCAACATAAATTGAGACATCGTCAATTAATAACTTAATTGTAGCCAAACTGTACAGTCGATCGATTTGCAAAAACTTTTTGTTCAAACTTTTCCCAAGTGAGTACTCCATCCATATTAATTATCACAACATTATATTTTCCGTATTAGGACAAGGAACCTTGAATACTTTGGTCTCTGCCTGAATTCACTAAAATTCCCTTTATATTTTATGTTTTTATTCTGCCATAACTAATGAAGGCAAAAAAGACATAGAGTTTTTTTTTTAAAAAACAACTTTGATGTAAATGCTAGATTTTTTTCCCTAAAAAGAAAATTACCGCATTTTCTTCGCTGAAGTAGTTTCCAGATTTTCGAAACAAAAGAAACATATACAATATCACAGTGATGTTGCAAACGCATCACGTGCAAAATATACTAATATAAGAAATTGAAGGAAAAAAACAAAGAGTTTATTGTTTAAGAGTTGAGACTTATTAAGGGAAGGGATATGTATAAGAGTGAGAGAGTGGTAAAAGAGGTAATGACATATCCTTATTAATGTTCATATGAAATTTTTATTCAAGTAATCATGAAAATTATGTTTAGACTACTCATAAAGGAATATAAGAAATTGAAGTGATGAGTATTACATCCAGCCCTACTCTAATTGTTTGCTTTATTCTTCTTTAGAGACAAAGTTTCATCTTGATCTTTGACCGCAAGATTATTAACTACAAATAACAAAAGGGTTTTTAGGTTTTTGTAATTTTGTTGTTTTATTAGTGGCCAAGAGGCAATAAAAAAAAACAAAGCTTGACATTGAGGAGCTAGACCATTTGAGACAAGAGGGATTTCTCAAAACTTCATTTGGCCATATGGGAATTTATCATTCCAAACTGAAATTCACCAGCTAAGTTTAAAGATAACCATATCTTGGATTTCGAAGGCAGAGCTGATATTGTTGTTGAAAATCCGCTCATTTCTTTCCTTCCACAAAGTCCAAGAAATGACAAAAAAGCTTGCTAACCAGACCTTTTTGAAGAAAGACCCATAAGAGCTAACATTCCATTGGAGATAAGCTTCTTTTAGAGATTTGGGAGGGGCCCATGAAACACCCCACAGATTTAACCACCAGCTCTAGAAACGCCAGAAACAGGACAACGGAGGAGAATGTTCAGTTGATTCCAGCTAGAGATTGCAGTCTGAGAGTGATGATTCCAAGGCGATGAAGGCGGTGGTAAGTGTTGATTTTTCCAAGAATTGTAGGCACGGTAAAAGTTTCAATTCTTGCCGGCACAAAACCTCGCCAAAGGCCTTTGATGGGTTCAAGGTTGTGAGGGATGGAAGATTTTGTTATTTCCAGGGTGGCAGATTTCACTGTGAAAACTTCGCACTTTAAAATATCCAGATCATGGAGTTGGGGTTTATTTTGGACCAAGGATACATTTTTGAGAGATGAAGAATGGAGGCTTTATCTAATGCGTTCGCACCCGCAAAGGCCTAGACCAGCAAGGGCCCACATCGAATTAAGACTATGCCAAAGCTCATTGTGGCTATAGTGGCATCTGGTCTAAGGAAATCAGAGAAAGCCTTGGAAACGAAAGTTTTAGAAGGCCAAGCCTAATCCATGTGTCGTGCTAAAAAAACGAGCTCATCCCATTTCCAATTTTTTTTCTAGAATTTGAAGGATAGCATGTTTCTTGTGGATGGGTGATTTTGGATTTGTTTGCATATAATGTACATGGGCCTCCAGTAGATGGGTTGGTTATATCAGTTATGTTGGCAGTTTGGGAGAAACCATACTTCTCAAGGATGATTTTGCACCATAAAGCATTGGGCTCCTGAAGAAACCTCCATCGCTATTTCTTCAAGAAGGCTGAATTTCGATGTTGCAAATTTCAATTCCCAAACCTCCAAGAGATTTGGGGGCTTCAATAATGTTCCAAGCAACCAGAGGGATTGATCGCTTTTCAGAATACTAGACCACAGAAACACGCAACAATTTGTTTTATTTTTTCGACAACCACTTTAAGAAAGAGGAAAGATGGACATGAAGTATAGTGGTAAACTCGCAAGGGAAGCTTTAATGAGAGTGATGCGACCCCCAATAAACGGGAGTTTGCTTTTCCAAGAAGCGAGCCTTTTTTATATTTAGAGAAGAATATGGTTCCAGAGGCTAATTCTTGAAGAGTTGCCCCCTATAGGAAGTCCAAGATAGGTGAAAGGAAGTGAACCTATTTTACATAGGAGAAATTGAGCTGTTGTTTTTAGCCAGTTTTCTTCAATGTTATCCCTATGATCTAGCTCTTGTGAAAGTTAACATGTAACCCTGATGCAAGATGAGAGAAATATAAGCACTTTTTTTATGTTCAAAAGGGCTTCTAGGCTTGGTTTGCAAAATATGATCATATCATCTGCGTATTGAAGATGTGAGACTTTAAATCCCCCCCTTTTTTTGTTTCAATGCCTTCCCATAATATCATATCAGTTGCTTAGAAGATAACCAGGCTTAAAGCTTCCACACTAGCCAGAAAAGTTTGAATGGTGAAGTTTGGGAGCCATTTAAGAGCGAGGATAGAGGCAGTGGCTGAGGAGATGCATGATTCGATCCAAGAGATCCAAGTATGGGGGAAAGCCATTTGCTTCATAACCATAACACTAA
>NC_079207.1:13009947-13137074 GCF_026745355.1 Beta vulgaris subsp. vulgaris
CAGCCCTTCTGCTATGTAGGGCTGCGCTTTTTAAAAAAAAGTGCAGCCCTTCCTAAAAAAATTTGAAATAAAAAAGTTCGCGGGCTTCAAATATAAAGCAGGATTCGTCAAATATATCCCTCATTCTTCTCTCTCCTCTCTCACGTCCCTCATTATTCCTTTCCTCCTTCTCTCTCATCCTCTCTTCTCTCTCAAAAACTCCCATAAACATTTGCGACAAAAACCATGAAATGATTTGCACTAAACATGCCGACGGAGTCCGATTGCCTATTGTGATACCTTTTCGGAAGCGGAACGGGCCAACGAGTCAAACATTATTTTAAGCCATCCGAGTTCGTTTAAGCCTCCAAATAGGCATTTTAAGTTTTTCCGAATTTTTTTTTTCCTTAATTATTTTGTTTTATGTATTTAAACATTATTAGGTTAATGTTTGGAGGTAGTTCTTGTATTTTCAGATCTATAATTTTGTATACTTCTCTTTGTTTTGATTAAATGTTCTTGTATATTCTCTTTGTTTTGATTAATGTTCTTGTATACTTCTCTTTATTTTGATTAATTAATGTTCTTATACTTCTCTTTGTTTTGATTAATGTTCTTGTATTTTCATCTTTGTTTTGATTAATGTTCTTGTATTTTCAGATCTATAATTTCTTCTCTTCTGTATATTAGTTTTTGTTCCTTTTTTTCATTTTCGTTTCGTTCTATTTTTTGTTTTGGGTTTAGTATTTTCATTTTCGTTTCGTTTCTCTTCTGTTTAATTTCAGAAAATGTGAGATTATGAGTAAAAAAATGTCGAAAAAATTTTTTTTTTGGTAGGAAGGGCTGCGCTTTTTAGGTAAAAGCGCAACCCTTCTAGCTGAAGGGCTGCGCTTTTTTAGCGCAGCCCTACTTAAAGAGTGAAGGGCTGCTACTGAAAGGGCTGCTGTCAAAAAGCGCAGCCCTACATGCCTTTTTCAGCGCAACCCTTCTTCATTTTTCCACTAGTGTATGTTCGGATTATATTCGAGTTGAGATTTTTTACAAAAATTGATTTTCGAATTGGATTGGATTGAGTGTAATTGGATCCAAAAATCTAATATAACAGAATAGTAATATGCATTATACTATGTATCTGGATTTGGGCTTAAGTGATTAACTGATTTCTTTTTTTTTTAAAAAGAGTCTAGTCCATAGCTCAGTAGGTATAGCAATTCAACCCTTCACCTAAAATCCTAACAGTACTTAATTCCGCATTTCCTAAATCTATTAGGCTGTAGTTGCGAATTTATTTCATCTAAAATCAAGAATTTTAAAAAATCGGATTTTCGGGTCGGATCAAATCTAGAGTATGAAACTTCGGATTGAATTGGATCAAATTTAAACTCTAATCGGTTCGGATTCTGATTGAAAAATTGAAATTAAAATTTTGTTCTGATCGAATTGGATTAGGCCCTAATCCAAACCCCTTTTAGTGACTTCAATTAATTTGAGCACATCTCATATTCCACTATATATTTATTACTCTTAGGTTTGATCAAATTGAATCGTGTGTCATATTGAGTTTGAGGCCAAATTTCATGATCAGTTTCAAATTGACTTTTTCAGTGAATTAGTTCCCCTTTTGTCAACTCCAATTTCAAGGGTTTCTGCGCTGCAAATATTTTTCCAATTAACCTTAAGGGAATGCTTGGATTTAGGATAATGGATTAAAGAGGTAATAAAAGTCAAACCACATTAATAAAGGAAAATGGAGGTGAATTGAGATGGTTGTAAAGGGATAATGTGATTTTGTTGTGATGAAAAAGAAGGGAAGAAGAAGTTATCACCTCCAAATGAGGGTGACAATTACTCTAGGGGGTGGTGGATAACTATTACCCCATAATAAAAGTAACAATTCTCATATCCATTCCTTTTTCTTCCTATCATCACTAGTTTATCCCTTTTATCTGTTAGAACTTGTACAAGGGTGATGAAGATGATTACTATGAATGATGAATCTTCTAGGCGTGTGTAGACACTTTCCCAAAAGTGATATTCCGATCCTATACGAAGCACGGGTTGCACGGAATTCAATTTCGAGATACAAAGAAGAACAACAAGAGTCACGCTCGTATGAATCTTGTAAAAATGAGAATAAGTTTTGTGATTTTGTGTTTGATGATCAATGTTCTCAAAGACCTTGAGAGAGAGCTTTTAGAGAATAATAAAAACAAGAAAAAATTCTACATTCATCTGTGGTGAAGGCCACATTTATACACGTACAATAGAAACCGTCAAAAACTGCTCAAACACGCACAACGCTACGAAAAAACAGGCTCTTGTCGCGAGCCGTGACAGAGCTCGGGAGTCGCGAGCGAGCCTGTCGCGAGTCGCGAGCGAGCCTGTCGCGAGTCGCGAGCGAGCCTGTCGCGAGTCGCGACGAGCCATCGCGAGTCGCGACGAGCCATCGCGAGTCGCGACGCCTCCAGCTCACTGCCTGCTGCTTGTGCGAGCATGCTATGCTACTGCTTGTGCGAATTTGTTGTAGCATGCTTGGCTATAACCACCAAGCATAATATGTTTTACATATATTGTTTCAAGTAACATTTTGTACTTGTTTGCGGTTTCTATATTACTTCAAAGCTTATTGTTTACTACACCATAAACAATCTACATGCATACTTAACGTAACTTGAACAACGACACCATAACAGTATTCAAGTTATACGTTTCATGAATTCAATCAACTAAATACTCTAAATTATCCAACAATCCTCCCCCATTTAGAGTATTCTAAAAGATAATAAGCACTAAACATCATCAAACACAAACAATCTCATGCGTAAATGAAAGTGTATAAAACTTGAACTTCATATAGTAAAGTACACATTCCAAGTATCCGTATCCAATTGGTGTCGATAACGATTGAACCAATTTCAATACATAATGGAAACCCGAAGATACAATACACACAAGATAAACTTACTTAAACTCATTATAAACCGACACATAAAGCCTTGTGTCCATATCTATTCATAAGTGTATCAAAGCTATGCCCATTAGCTCCTTGAAGCGGCTAAACTTCACACTTACATAGGTAGATCTCTAAAATACATGCTACTGTGAAAAGCATAAACAAGAGACCTATTAAGTTATACAACCTCCTTATACAACAAATTTATAGAACTATAAACTTAGGATGAATAAAAGTTCTAAATACTTGAAGAAATTAATCTTATTGAACTTAAGACCCAACGTCATATTGGGCGTTAAGTTAAGATTCCCTCATTCGTGATTCTCGAGGGGCTCCAATCCTAAACCGATTGCCATCCTCTTTACATTATCTCTAGCCAAGGCCTTTGTAAAACAATCCGCTAGATTATACGTTGTACGTACATAGTCAACAGTGATTACACTATCCTTGATAAGTCCTTGGATGTAGCTATGCCGCACACCAATGTGTCTTGACTTACCATTATAGACTTGACTATATGCTCTTGCCAAAGCAGCATCGTTATCACAATGAATCGCTATGGCGATATCGGTTTTGGCAACAAAGGAATCTCAATCATGAGATTCTTCAACCACTCCGCCTCTTTGCTTGCGGAAGAAAAGCAATGAATTCCGAAGTCATGGAGGAATCCGCTATGCAAGTTTGTTTCTTGGAAGCCCAAGATATAGCATCCCCCAAGTAGAAATACCCATCCACTTGTAGAAGAGTGATCCTCTTTATTAGAGATCCAACTTGCATCCGAATACCCTTCTAAAACCGAAGGATATCCACTGTAGGTAAACCATAGTCCTTGGTTTTCCTAAATACCTTAAAACCGACGAATAGCTTGCCAATGTTGTACACTAGGATTACTAGTATACCTACTAAGTTTGCCTACCGCAAATGCGATATCCGGCCTAGTACTCGTCATAGCATACATCAAACATCCAATCACCCTTGAATACTCAAGTTGAGATATTGCACTACCTCATTAGGATAATTTCTCACTAGGGTCCATTGGAGTTGACACAAAAGAGCAACCACTAACATCGAATTTCTTAAGAACCTTTTCAATGTAGTGAGATTGAGACAAACTCAATTTACCTTTGCTTCTTTTAATTCTAATTCCTAGAATGACATCCGCCTCCCCCAAATCTTTCATTGAGAACTTAGACGATAGAAAAGATTTAGTCCATTCAACTTGGGATAAATCAGTTCCAAAAATTAGCATGTCATCTACATATAAGCAAATCATCACACCATGACCATTGTCATCAAATTTGCTATATACACACTTGTCTGAATTGTTCAATTTGAATCCGTTAGACAACACTACCTCATCAAATTTTTGATGCCATTGCTTAGGTGCTTGTTTTAGCCCATACAAAGATCTAATTAGTTGCAAACTTTTTGTTCTTGACCTTTGACAACAAATCCAACCGGTTGTCTCATGTAAACCTCCTCATCTAATTCTCCATACAAGAACGCAGTCTTGACATCCATTTGATGGATCACAAGATTATGAATTGCTGCAAGGGCAATCAATAATCTTATAGTGGAGATTCGAGCTACAGGTGCATATGTATCGAAATAATCGATACCCGGCTTTTGAGAAAAGCCTTGTGCCACTAACCGGGCTTTGAACTTGTCAATAGTTCCATCGATTTTCATTTTCTTCTTGAAAATCCATTTGCACCCTATTGGTTTACATTTAGGAGGTAGGTCCGCTAAAACCCATGTGTTATTCCCCATGATTGAGTCCATTTCATCATCAATAGCTTCTTCCAAAATGAAGCATCTTGAGATTGCATGGCCTCATCATATTAAAGGATCCCCTTCCACATTATAGACATATGGAAATTTAGTCAAAACACTATCTCTTGATCCTTCAACCAAATATACATGAAAATCCGGGCCAAAAGATTTCTCTTTCCTAACCCGTTTACTTCTCCTTGGTTGAGTTGATGTAGATGCAACATTTTCATCTAGAATTTGTTCATCTAACTCTGATCATTAGTTTGATCAATTTTGAATTTCGGTACTTGGAGTTATTCTTTGGTCTAGGAACCGATGAATATCTATTTTCATCAAAAATTGCATCTCTTGACTCCACAATAGTGTGAACCGACCAAAAGTCGTTTTGTTCTATAACATAGAACCTATAGGATTTGCTATGAGCAGCATATCCTATAAAGATGCATTCAACTCCTCTTTCACCTAACTTTTTACGTTTAGGTTCCGGCACTTTCACTATTGCCCTACATCCCCAAACTCTAATGTAACTTAGATTTGGTTTTCTTTTGTACCATAATTCATAAGGGGTACTTTGTTCTTTTTCATAGGAACACGATTCAAGATGTAACAAGCGTTAAAACCGCTTCACCCCAAAAACCATCACTCAAACCCGAGTAGATAACATAGAATTTACCATCTCTTGTAAAGTTCTATTTTTCTTTCCGCTACACCATTTTGTTGTGGTGTATAAGCCGCGGTTGTTTCATGTATTATTCCTAAAGCTTGGAAATAACTAGGATTATGAAATTCACCACCTCTATCGGTTCTAAACCGTTTAACCTTGTCACTTAGTTGCAATTCTACTTCATTTTTATAGATCTCAAATTTTTCTAGGGCTTCATCTTTAGTAGACAATAATATACATAACAAAATCGTGAATGATCATCAATAAAGTTATATATATTTTTTGTTTCCTAAAGAAGGTGTACTATGAAAATCACAAAGATCACTATGTACAAATCAAGCAATTTAGTATCTCTTTCCACATTATTAGGGAAAGAACACCTAGTTATTTTGGTAAGCATGCATGTTCTACACTTCTCAATACTTGGATCAAAAAGAGAATTAAATCATCCTTAGCCATAGAATATAATTTTCTATAATTAACATGACCAAGTCTTAAATGCCAAAGAGAAGAATTATCATTAATAACACACACATTGTTCACTAAAGCATTTGAAATGCTGAGTTTAAACATACCATTACATAAATAACCAAGTCCAACAAACAAACCACCCTTAGATAATATAAATTTGTCCGACTCAAAACCATTTTAAAACCTATTCGATTCAAGATAGCTCCTGACACTAGATTACGCCTAAGTTCCGGAGCAAATACAACATCTCTTAACACTAGAGATTTGCCGGAACTAAAGACCAACTCTACTTGTCCTACACCAAGAACTTGAGCTGTAGAGTCATTCCCATGTATAGAACTTCTCCATTGTCCACCTCCTTGAAGGTTTTGAATGAAGACCGTCCTTGCACACATGCCTTGAAGCTCCTGAATCGATTACCATGAACAATCATCCTGTACACAAAAGATTTCAGAAATCATACACATATAATTCAAACTGAATTACATGAAAGTTGTGTACAAGTACCTTGTTTGGCTTGGGATTGGCTAGACTCGCCTTTCCCTCCACCTTGCTCATTCTTTTTTTCATTTTCCTCTTCCATAGGAAGCAATCCTTTTGAAGTGTCCGGGCTTGCCACACTCCCAACAACCACGTTGTTGAACATCCACCATTCTTAGGCTTCTTAAAGTTGTTGCCTTTGGTGAAATTATTAGCCCTCTTCTTAGGATTTGAGTCTTTGAACTTTCCATCCTCCACCATGTTAATGGTAGAAGAATTAGGATTTACCTCCTTTTGTCCATCTTGAACCCGAATGCCCTCTTCAATCCGAAGATGAGCACCCAATTGTTCCACATTTATATCATCTTTCCTATGTTTAAGAGTATTTCTAACATCCTTCCAACTTGGTGGTAATTTGTCAATTATGAAGATACAATAAAAGTTTCATCCATACTAATATTGTGTTGTTTAAAACTTCCTAAAATCCTTTGAATTTCATGGAATTGTTCCATCACAGGCCTTGTTTCATTCATCTTAAAGTTATTAAATTACTAACTAAAATTCTTACTAGATGCATCTTCGGCCATGTATTTGACTCAAGGTCATCCCAAAGCATTTTAGCGGATTCATAAAATTGATAAACATCAAATAAAGTGTCAGACATACCGTTTAAAATGACCACGACATATATAATCTCGTTCTCCCACTTGTTCCTTCTCCTTGAGGCCTCCAAAGTTATCTTCCACAAACTCGGGTTTTGGAGTACTCAAAACATATGCCACCGAAAGAGAAGTGAGAAGAAAATGCATCTTCTTTTGCCATCTACGGAATCCCACACCCTCAAACTTTCAAGTTTCTGAAAATTCGAAGTCATTTCACGTACCGTAGCCATCTTCAAGATATCACTTTTGGATTGTTAGAACTGTAAAGGGTGAGAAGATGATACTATGAATGATAATCTTCTAGGGTGTGTAGACACTTTCCCAAAAGTGATATTCCGACCCTATACGAAGCACGGGTTGCACGGAATTCAATTTCGAGATACAAAGAAGAACAACAAGAGTCACGCTCGTATGAATCTTGTAAAAATGAGAATAAGTTTTGTGATTTTGTGTTTGATGATCAATGTTCTCAAAGACTTGAGAGAGAGCTTTTAGAGAATAATATAAACAAGAAAAATTCTACATTCATCTGTGGTGAAGGCCCACTTTATACACGTACAATAGAAACCGTCAAAAACTGCTCAAACACGCACAACGCTACGAAAAAACAGGCTCTTGTCGCGAGCCGCGACAGAGCTCGGGAGTCGCGAGCGAGCCTGTCGCGAGTCGCGACGCCTCCAGCTCACTGCCTGCTGCTTGTGCGAGCATGCTATGCTACTGCTCGTGCGAATTTGCTGTAGCATGCTTGGCTATAACCACCAAGCATAATATGTTTTACATATATTGTTTCAAGTAACATTTTGTACTTGTTTGCGGTTTCTATATTACTTCAAAGCTTATTGTTTACTACACCATAAACAATCTACATGCATACTTAACGTAACTTGAACAACGACACCATAACCAAGTAATTCAAGTTATACGTTTAATGAATTCAATCAACTAAATACTCTAAATTATCCAACATTATCATCACTTCATCCTCTTCATAATCACTTCTAATCATCTCACTTTTTTTAATTTAACTTTTTTTACCACATAATACATTATACTCCATCCAAGCAAGCCATAAAAAACCAATTGGACGAAACAAGATGGGAACTCGAGATTTAATTTTCACTCGGAAATTGTATGTGTTGACTCTTCTTTTGTAGTACTAATATTAGTGGTCAGTGGACATGCCTTGTCGATGGTCTAGTAGTCGCCTAGTCGGTGCCCGCGATAGTGCAAATGGGGACAATCTTGGCTTGTCGTCCCATCCAACTCGTCCAATTATACGTGCACTTTCTCTTTCACATTTGGTTAAGTGGAACAGGTTAGGTAGCATAAACTAAACATTTTTTAAAAAAAGCTAACATAGTCCATATTCGATTCTTAACACAAAATTAATACATGTAAAATGACAAATTTGACAACATCCTCAACAAAAATTATTAAAAGAAACGGTCTAATTTTAATATAAAAGTAGACCTAATTACTAAATTAATTAAATTAATCACCGAAAGAAATTAAATTAGTCACTATTGGGCTAATTTTCTTTTTAGTATTGGGCTAAGCATTATCTAATTTTAATTTAAAATTAGGCGGTCTCTTACAAGACAAACTCTACTGTCAAATATAGAGCTTTGTCCAATTCATAACAACCATAAATAAATCTTGTTTACAACAAGATAATAAGGCTCCATTTGATTCAACTCATTTTGATTTATCTGAAATAATTTTATCTTAACTGAATCCGTCTTATATTTTCTAATCCTATCTAATCTTAACTTATCTTAATTTATTTTTATCTTATCTAAAGTTATATTCTAGTTTATTGTGTTGCCTAACATAGTCCGTGTACTAATGTGAAGAATAATTGTGTTAACTTGATTATGTTAACCTGATTAAGTTTATATATATATATATATAGGAGGACTCTTGTGAGAACACCCCCTCTATGTGAGAACACTTTTTTATGTGAAAACAAATCTGGACCTTTGGATCTAATCGAATCTAACCATTCTAAATACACTTATGAGTAATGGCATTTTTGTAATTTAGTTTAACCCTTACTCCCTTCTTCTTTACCCCCTCTCACGCTACTTTTTTTTCTCTCTCTATCTTCTCTTTCTTTCTCCTTTGTATCGTCGTTCATGGAGTTTTAGTTCTTCAAAGTTTTAGTTCTGTTATTTGCGGATTCCACACTATTTTTTCCAAAAAGTGTGTTGGTTATTATGATACAGCAGATGGTCCCTATGATATAATAGAGGGTTGTGTTGGTTACTATGATACAGCATAGGGTCACTATGATATAGCAGAGGGTCACCAAGATATGAAAATAGTAAATATTATTTTTTCTTGACTAATTTCTTTAAACATGTGATAGATTGGTTATTATGATATAACACATGATCACTACGATATTTTCTCATAGTTTTGCATCAGGCTTAGTTGCTCAATGTCGTTTTCTTGATTCTCTTGGTAATCTTCTTCAATTTTAGCTTTAATGGACAACAAAAAAAAAACTCGAACACATATGACATATAGTGACTGTTATACATATATAGTCACCCTTCATATATAGTTTTAATGTAATCCTAGAATGTCGTAATTTCCAAAGAACAAGTTCAACGCGTGAGAGAGAGAGAAAAAGTTGCTTGGGCCGACTGTTTTGAAGCAGAGAGAAAAAGTTGCTTGGGACGATTATTTTGGAGGAAAGAGAAAATTAGTTTAGTTTCTATTGTTTGAAAAAACGTGAGCCACTTGATTAAGCCTAAACCTATTGGATGAGATTCATTCTCACATAAAAAAGTATTCTCACATAGGGACCTATTCTTACCTGATCCCAACCCTATATATATATATATATATATATATATATATATATATATATATATATATATATATATAGGGCTACAATACAGACCTAATACGAATAGAATTTATTCTTACCTTGCGTACATACAATATTACACTAATACTCCCGCCCCTCAATATTTACGGGGTGAAACAACGGATAGATTGGAATGATAATGATTAGTAAACAAATCAAAAGATAGGCCTTTAGTAAAATTATCAGCAACCTGCAACTAAGTGGGAATATGACAAACCATAAGATCTCCCTTGGCCACCATTTCACGAACAAAACGGTAATCAACATCAATATGTTTGCTTTGATTATGATGAACTGGATTAGCAGTGAGATAAGTAGCAGAAATATTATCACAATACAATATCATAGGGCGTTGAAGAAAATAACCAAGACCGGCAAGAAGTTGCTTGAGCCAAATAGTTTCGGCAGCAGTGTATGCAACTGCGTGATATTACTTAGTTTCATTGGAGGATTTAGAAACAGTAGGTTGTTTTTTCAAGCGCCGTGAGATCAAGTTCTTCCCAAGAAAAACAGCATAACCAGTAGTAGAATGACGAGTATCAGGACAACACATCCAATCTGCATCAGAGTAGGTAATAATAACAGTGAAAGAGTTGCTGCTATGTAAGAAAAGACCAAACTCCAAAGTGCTCTGCAGATATCTGAAAATTCTTTTCATAACATAAAGATGAGTCGTACGAGGAGAATGCATAAAATGAGACACCACATTAACAACATAAGTAATATTTGGACAAGTCATAGTTAAGTATTGCAAAACACCAACCATAATACGATAATTTGTAGGATCAGCAAGAAGTTTTCCGTCAAGAAGAGACAATGTAACTCTAAAGACAATAGGCGTGCAAACTCGTTATGTAACAGTACGGAGATGAAATTTAAGAAGTAAATCATAAACATACTTATTTTGAGACAAAAATAAACAAGATGGAGTATGCACAACCTGAACACCTAGGAAATTATGAAGACCCCCTAAATCCTTCATAGCAAACTGAGAAGAAAAGACAAAGATGAATTTGTGGACAAGAGCAGAGCTACTACCAATAAGAACAATGTCATTAACATATAAGAGAAGCACAATGAGATGACCACGAAATTTGAGAGTGAACATGGAAGTGTCACAACTGCTGCACTTGAAACCAATAGATAATAAGAAGTTGTTGAACCGAGAGAATCAAGCTCAAGGAGCTTGTTTTAAAAACGACAAATCTAGCTTTGAACCGCTCCACAGAACCATCATAATTGTATTTAATCCGATAAACCCACTTACAACCAAGTGAATTCTTATCATAGTTGCTAGGTACCAACTCCCATGTATCATTTTTAAACAAAGCCATATATTCATCTAACATAGCTTGAACGACAACGTGAGTCTTTAGAAACTTGCTTAAAGTTAGTGGGTTCAAACTCAATGACATCAGTTTTTAAATGCATTAAAATGGCGGGGGTTTGAAACACCATCTTTAAACCGGGTGACCATACGATGTTGATTTAAGACAACGGGATAGGAACCGGGCACTTGGGAAGATGGGGACACATCAAGGGAAAAGGGAGACGACAAAACACAAGAGGATGGAGGAGTGGAGACAAGATAAGGAAAATTGGAGGAATTCGGAGTGGACAACCCAGCAAAAACAATGGGACGAATATAGAGGGAAGCAGCCCTAGGATTCAACGTTAACCCTGCAGCGTGAGTGTGCTCAAGATGGATCGTTGATTCATCAGCGTGGAAGAGGGAAGCGCCAAGGGTTGCTGGTGGGCGAGCGCTTGTGGGAACAGGCCTAGATGAGGATGGAGATCGTCCAGTGGACGCTGGAATTCTAGCGGGCTGGGCAGTGGATGCCAAGGAAGATGGATCAGGCCTAGCGGGAGATGAAACCCCAGCGGGCTGATCAGACTGGCAAAGGAAAAGCGGGTGTGGGCCAGCGAAAGCTGGATGCCAAGGGGAGGGGGAGAGTGCATAAGAAGAGAGTGCCCAACGATGTTACGTGAAGAACGACACGACTCTAAAAGGAAAACACTCACATGAGAAGGCACATTTGACACAATAGCAACATTTGTGGGACTCCAATTAACAAGCAAAATCAATGGGGATGTAAAAGGCATGGAGGATTTGGAACCACCAAGAGAGCGATAAGGGAATTTATGTTCATGAAACAAAACATGACGACTTATATAGACTTTGTTGGTAATAGGATCTAGACAACGATAACCTTTATAATCCACAGCATATCCAATGAAAACACATAGTTTTGACAAGGTTGAAGTTTGTTGATTTCTGAATCCATGAGCAAGTAGAACACGCACAAACCAAAAGTTTTCAAAAAATGATAAGAAGGAGGATAATGAAAAGTTTTTCAAAAGGAGAGACATCTCCTAGAATCGAGCTAGGCAACCTATTTATGGTATAAGTGGCAGTGTGCAAAGCATCAACCCAAAATTCAGCAGGAAAATCAGAGAGAATAAGAATAGTACGAGCCCTTTCAATAATATGACGATGTTTGTTTCGTTCCGTAAAACCATTCTAAGCTTGGGTATGGGGACATGACTTTTGAAAAACAATACCATTGTCACAAAAATGTTGAAGAAGAGGAGAATTATCAAATTACCGACCTCCATCACTTTGGAAAATTTTAATTTTGCAATTAAATAAATTCTCCACCATCTTTTGAAACACAAGAAATTGAGATTGCGCATCTGACTTTCAACATTAAGGATAAATCCATGAATATCGCGAGAAATCATCAACAAAAGCAACATAATATCTATAAAATTGATTTGACAAAACAGGAGATTGCCAAAGATCACTATGAATTTTATATAATGGATAAGGAGAACAATTTTTGAAAGGTAAACGATGTATTATTCTTAACTTACAACCAACGCCAATCATCATGAAATTTTGAAGTACATGAGATAGACTTATTTGAACATAAAGATCCTAAAACTCTAGATGAAGTATGACCAAGACGAGCATGCCAAACTTCTCTAGACTCTTTAGTAGCTAGCAAAGCAGGAACAATTGAATCATTGGTGATAAGGGTGGGTTGAATTGGATAGACACCTTGCTTACTGGATTCCCAAAGCAGAACCTCCCATGTTGTCTTGTCCTTAACAGAAACATGAAAATTTATCCAAACACACAACACAATCATTTTCTTGACACAACTTGTTACCTGATAATAAATTATGTTTCAGATTATGCACATGACAAACAAAAGGCAAATTGAGAGGACTACTGGAAATTTTTGTTGTCAATTTTCCAACACTCTTAATAAGGAGAGAGGTACCATTTCCAACTACAACAGAACTTGAACCAGAGTAAGGAAGAATAGCAGAAAGCTTACCATCCTAAGGAGTCATATGAGAGACACCTCCCCAATCTGGGTACCAAACAGAGTCATTCACTTCACCACCAACAAATAGTGCAGCTAGGGCTCGAGTGACCTATCCCGGGAGGAAGGAACAAAGCTAGAATTGAATCGTTGTGGGCAATAAGCCGCTTGATGACCTGGAAACTAATAATGACCACAAGTATCGGAAGTAGGGATAGAGTTTAAATTGCCATTTGACGAATTATTCCCATTCTGGCGACCCTGATTAGCATTGTCATTGTTGTTATCAGATCCACGAGCATTCGATTGATTACCATTACCTCGATTGTTGTTGTTACGACCATTATTACCTCCTTTATTGTTATTATTCTTGCCCTTATTTCTGCCACCCGAATTATTTTTAGCAGAAGAAGAACTAGAGCCAAATGACTAAACAACGACCAAGGCTTGATAAGAGGATGAATCAGACCCATCCTTGGAGCTTTTGAGAGTTGTTCATAAATCATAAGCTTAGCACGTAAATCATCAAAGCTAAGCAGAAACAGATAATGAAGCAAGGTGGTAACAATATGATCATACTCAGAATCACGATCCAAACCAAACAGAGTGAACTGGACTAAATCTTTATTAGACACTGGACACTGAATTACAACAAGAGAATCAGCAATAACTTTTATCTCACTTAAGTAACTATCTATAGACTGAGATTCGGTCTTTTTAATGTGAGATAATCGTCCCTTTAATTCCATGGAACGGGCCATATTCGCATGCATAAAACAGGATTGTGAACGATTAAGATTTCAAATATCCACAGAAGTATGAAAATCATGAACATCAACAAAAACATCGCGAGATAAAGTGGCAAAAATCCAAGATTTAACTTGTTGATCAATACGAAGATATTCATAAAAGTGCACATTAGGAATCGAATAACCATATTCATCAAGTACAGTAGAGGGAGGAATATATGTCGTACCATCTACGATACCAAGAAATTGATGTGAAAGAAGTAAGCAAGTAATTTGTGTTTTCCATAAAAGATAATCTTCAAGAAAATAGAGAGTATTGGTTACCAGATTGGTAACATTGGGAGCAGACAACTGCGGAAGGCTAAAAATCGTCGACAAAACAATAGGAGATGACCAAGGAGTAGGACCCACGTGAGAAGAATGCAAAGCCGGATGATGAAACCCGGGTGGAAAGCGTGAAGACGCACGCTGGGGGGTGTTGTATGACGGCACATCGGCAGAGGTTGCCACGCCAGAAAGAGAAGCGGGAACCTGTGGGCTGGGCGGTTATGAAGTCAGCAGCCAGAACCCATGGGACCGTGGGTTGCGTTGTGGTATAATGACCGCCATAGCCGTCGAGGCCAGCACACTTATCGAAGCAAGAGAGCCACGCGAAGGCCGCGACGTGGACGAGAAAGCAACGAAAGACGGAATGGATAGGGCGACAACCATGGAGGATGATAGGCCTTGGGATGAAAACATGGAGAAACACCAGATCTTCCAGTTGCTTATCCGACAAGAGTAAATTTTTCCCATAATGAAAATAGAGACACTTTCGTCTCAAGTGATCCACAAACTTCATCCCAAGGGTGCCAAACAAGGGCAAGTCCTTTGAACCCTGGAGGGAACGGTCATGGGAATTTTAGGAGAAATGACGAAATGGCAGCGGGCATGGAGCCAGGCTGGCACGAGGCGTCACGACATCATCAACCTACTTTTCCAATGGGTGATGGATAGTTTGGAGATAACACACACCAACCTGGACCATCACATGGAGGGCAAAGGCATGGAACTTTTGTTACTAATAACAACAGTTCACCTAATGCATTTGTACCCACACATCAGCCAACTATGGCTGGGAATCCTCCTTCTTCTAACTTTATGGCCTTTCAAACGCCTAATCTAGGAGCACCTCATTATGGAACTGTTCCAAATTATGGTCATAATCAGGCACCATTTGCTCATACAAATGGAAGCTATCCTCAAAGCATGCCTAATAATGGGTATACCTTTCAGCCGCAAACGGCACAAGTACAGAATAATCCTAGCTATACACATCGCCAGGATTTTCCAACGGGTGGTTATCAAAACCAACAATTTAATCCTAGTACATCCCCTATGTATGATCAGATGGGGAGTATGGGAAATGGGAACATGAACCACTCAGGACGAAATTCAGATCCTCTAGCAACACAAATAGAGGCCATAGTCTAAAGAATAGAAGGGGAAACTTCTAAGAAAGGTCATAAGCAAATAGGTCAAAAGCCTTACCCTGAATGGATTGATAGAAATAATCCATTCCCTAGGACATTTAAAATACCTGACTTTACCTTGTTTTTAGGAAATGATAGAGTATCAGCTGAAGAACATCTTGTTAGGTTTAATTGTCAATGTAGAGAAGCGGTTGATAATGACTTTTTAAAACTCCGAATGTTCTCTATGTCCCTTACTGAAACTATTTTTTGGTGGTATACAAACTTACCTCTTAATTCAATTCACTCATGGCAGGATATGCAAGTGCAATTTACTAATCACTTTGCACAGACAGAACCTGGAGTGACTTCAAGCGATTTAGCCAGAATCCAACAAAAGCTAGGAGAGTCTGTAGAAGACTATTTAGCTAGGTTCAAAATGGCTAAGATTAGGTGTCATGATAGCATCCCCAAAAGGGAATTTATGCAAATGGCTCAAGAAGGAATGCTAATTCAGTTTCAAAAAAGGTTTGTTGGTCATGTCTTCGGTGATTTTGTTGAATTAGCAAAATTAGCCGTAAGATATGAAAGAAACTTACAAGCTGAAAGTGCATCGAGACACCAAATTTTCTACGCTCAAAATGAACAACCTTTTCTCTTTGAAACATCACCAGAAGTTGATGTGGCTAAGATTGTTCAAGGAGCACCTTATAAATGTTCGCCTCTAGAGAAAAAAGAATTCTCAGCGCTTAAAGATTTAAAATCTGGGCAAAAGAGAACGTATACTTTTGACACTAAAAAATATAGCGCCATCTTTGACTGGTTATTATCTAATAAGAAAATTAAACTAGTAGGGAGACATAAGTTGAAAACAGTTGATGAAGTTAAAGGGAAATACTGTAAATGGCATGATGCAGTTACCCACGATACTTCTGAATGCATTGTGTTTAGAAATAAAATTCAAGAAGATATAGACGAAGAAGAATCTAGCGCCACAAAAATAGGAAATGATCTAGATTTCGTATCAACTAATCTTTGGCCTTTATTGGAAAAGAAAGCCTTGTACAATTTCATGATGGTATGTAAGGCCTAGGGATTGAACATTGTTAAACAATTTTTTCCTTTGGATTTAACCCACAAATACCATAGATAAATTATAGGTGAAAGTGTCCTAGGTATTTTCATAAGGAAATACCGGATGGTTCAGTTGGAAAACAATACTAACTTCAAGAAATTAATCTAGTACCAGTGTACTTGTCGTTTATGGCATGATCATATAAGGGAAACTGGCTTTCCCATGCCATTGATTGATGATTATTCGAATGATGATGATCCAGATGTGGGAGAAGATGAAGAACCACAAATTGTCATCAGTTTTGCTCATCTTAGGATAAATTAGAGTTTAATGGATTATGGAGTACCCTTTCATTTATGTTATTAGGTTTTTATTATCAAGCTAAATGTTCGTAGTCTCTTCTAGATACTATGTAGTAGTTGATAATGATTGAATAAATTACGTTTTATTTTGAACCTTAAATCATTTAGATATTATTTTTCTCTATGCGTAACAAATTACGTACTTGTATTCATGATACTCATGCATTAAACTCAAACGTTTAAAAAGAGTATAATGAATCGAAAAATCGGAATGTAAGCCCTAAGGTTTATAAATGTAAAATCAACATGAGGATGACTATCAAATTAGTCAAGTTCTCTTTTAAACTTCTTGAAAAGTGATCCCAACACTTAAAGTTTAAGCCTTTAAGTTATTGTTAAAGTAATCGTTATGCGAAAAACGTCTATTTAAAGAAGTGTATGTTTAGAGATGTCACCCATTATCTCATCTCTACCTCTCCACTTTATAAAAAAATTTAGAAAGTAAAAACTTTCTTCATCATCTTCTGACTACCTCGTAAAAATTCAAAAGTAGAAGGACTTCGACCATCATGAGGATGTTATAGGCGACGATGATGAGGACTGTTTTAATCATCATCAGGCCCTAAACATTGTCCAATTGGACAAATAAGTCTTTGAAGCAGCAAAGATTCAGCAGTGGAACACCAATATGGCCAGGATTTTTGGGAATAATCCAGTCATGGAGCCAGAAAATCCAGCGCTAGCATAATCAAGCGCTACAAAAGTAGGTGCTAGCATTGGCATATTGGCCACGTACATTTAGCTAAGATCATTAGAAAGTTCACAAGATGAACTTCTATTAGTCTGTAAGAAATGGGGGAAATAAGTATCTAATACAACTTTCCAAGACCCCAAACTCTTACCTGGGCCTATGCCAAGAGTTTAGTCCTTATTTGCACCCAGACATCTGTCAAGGTCATAAGGATGGAACCATGGCGGGACGAACCCGAGGGCATAATAGTACACTTTAAATGCCTCTGCCAACTATGGCAACTATGGGTCTCAGAAAACTTTTTCCCATGAATGTACCTCGCCTTGCTGAATAGAAGATACACCTGGGATAATGCTTATCGAAGGATGATCTTCAGGGCAAGTTTTAACTATGTACCTAGAGATGGCCATCATTTTACCGTTATAAGCTACATGGCAGAACATGAGATTGAAGATGAAGATTATCATGCCATTGTAGGACTTGTACACCGGGACCATCTCCAGAAGATTCCATTAAGGCTTTTGGTTTTAATTAGATATTTGTCTTCAAATAGATAAATGTTAGTTGCTTCTAAAAGCAATTTTCTAATAACGTGAAATATTAATTATTAATAAAATAATTATGTTTTATGGCATCTAAAATTACCACGTGTCATGTGATGATTACTTTTCTCTAATATAATTGTATTCTAATTAGGCGGTTAAGAAAACAAGTGGTTAAGAATTCAGAATTAAGATCTCTATATATAAATATGTAGAAGGAAACAACATATGTGAAAGTCAGGAAAACATTACATATAAAAAGGTTAATAGTGAGTCTTACTCAATTAACAACGTTTCATCCAATATCGTTAACATATAAACCTTATCCATATAAGTGTTTAAATCATCATAAAATGTTGGATTTTCTATCTGAAGATAAGGACAACTTCATGAAAGATTAGTCTATGAGATGGAACGCTATAATTGATAGGCATTTTGGCAATAATCCTACGATACAAAAGGATCCAAAAAATGCAAACAAATCTAAGGCCTTTCAAATAGGGTCAGATGTAGACTTGATGCAAGCATGGATATTTCCAAAACTTGATCTCCAAGTTCAGATGACTTCGTTGTTAGTATGTAAATCTTGGGGGAAAGTCATCATGAAAAAAGCATGACAACCAGATATGCCTTGGAGATGTTTAAAAATGCTCTTTGTTAAAGGCAATGCAAAAAGCATAAAAATCTCACGAATAAGGCATGGATCATCTTCAAGGGAAATAATACAATACATATGTACATGTCAAGTATGGCATAATCTCATGATCCAAGGTTTTGATCCCTCTTGGATGTTGCGAAATCATCCTTTAGGACCACATCTGAAACAAAGTTTTCTAATGGATTTTACAATGGCTAGAAGAAAGAAGGAAGGAATGCACGATAAATTATTCTTCTCACTAAATTTAGTCATCCTAAAGAAAAATTTGTTGATCATCTTAGAATGACGGAGGAAGCAACTTTTAGAACACTTCTAAAACAATTTGGTTATGGCTATTAAGCATATCTCTCTGCTAATAATTTGTGGGTTCTGAGTACATCACCTCACAAATCAGGGGGGTAATTTGTTACTACCATTTTTGTATTATATTTAACATTTATTACGATTATTCATTGAATCAGGCCCCAAAGGGTATAATGAGTATTTAAATATACAGGCCCAATCACATAAAGAAGCCCATGATGAATAGTCAATGAAAGTCAATAGTCAACAATTTATAATCAAGGCCCAGTTCTTAAGAATAATCAAGAGATAGCAGTTGAAGATCAAGCAACGCCAAAGACGAAGACGTGGATGGAAGTTAATCTGATCATAAAGGCATGCAAGAACGTGGGCAAGAGGACGTGACTATCATGGCACCAAAAAACGACAGTTGTGATTTGAATCATAAATGATTCAAATCACTTCCCTCCAAAGAGCAAGGAAGTTATACGTGTCTTAGCAATATAAATACAAGAAGGAACATCAGAAGAAGACAACAAACACATACACAACAAATGTGCAATTTACTTTCTACTAGCGTAGCTTTTCCTAGATTAGCCAACCCCCTTCGGGGGTTATAGTTAGCAAATAGTTTAGAACTAGAGCATATATTGAGTTCCAAAGTTTATTCACTCTCCAATTCGAGTCGAAATCCATGGAGGTATTCATCTTCATGCTTGTCCTTTAATTGTTCATCTTGGTTTATCCTTATGTGTGTTATAAAATCATTCTAAAGAAGCCCATGATGAATAGTTAATGAAAGTCAATAGTCAACAATTTATAATCAAGGCCCAGTTCTTAAGAATAATCAAGAGATAGCAGTTGAAGATCAAGCAACGCCAAAGACGAAGACGTGGATGGAAGTTAATCTGATCATAAAGGCATGCAAGAACGTGGGCAAGAGGACGTGACTATCATGGCACCAGAAAACGGCAGTTGTGATTTGAATCATAAATGATTCAAATCACTTCCCTCCAAAGAGCAAGGAAGTTATACGTGCCTTAGCAATATAAATACAAGAAGGAACATCAGAAGAAGACAACAAACACATACACAACAAATGTGCAATTTACTTTCTACTAGCGTAGCTTTTCCTAGATTAGCCAACCCCCTTCCGGGGTCATAGTTAGCAAATAGTTTAGAACTAGAGCATATATTGAGTTCCAAAGTTTATTCACTCTCCAATTCGAGTCGAAATCCATGGAGGTATTCATCTTCATGCTTGTCCTTTAATTGTTCATCTTGGTTTATCCTTATGTGTGTTATAAAATCATTCTAGAAGTTTGTGTTATAAGTGGGAATATTCAGCTTTAATTAATAGATTAATTATTGCATTAATTGTTGTATTTAATACTCATCGCTTGAATTTATTAGGTGTTATAGTTTAATTACTTTAAGCTATAGCAAAGTACGTTAGCAAGGTTTTATCAAATTAAAACCAGTAACCCCCAGGGACTAAGACTCCCGTGACATTCAATATCTAACTATTGGGTGTGCATTGACTTGTTTGCAAAGTCATCCAACTGAATTTGCACCAAAATATATTATTATATATATTATATAATATATATATATATATATATATATATATATATATATATATATATATTTGGTATTTTAAAACTAGATGTCGAGGTGAAGCTAAAAATATTGCATATGACTATATTTTTTCTTATATAGGGACTCGTTTGGTTGAAGTTAGAAACTATAACTTCTCATGAATTCATTGCCCATGAAATTTTATTTTCGAGAAAGTACTTTTTTTTTTGTTTAGTTGAACATGAGAAATTCTATTTCCCATGGGAATTTCCACTTACCTAGGGGGGCTAGCTAGGTAAGTTATTTCCTACTTGCTTTTGTCAACCAAACAACACCACATATATTTCCCATGCATTTGAAGGTTAACCAAACAAACTCTAGATATCAAAAATTATTTGATTAAAAAGAGTGTGAATAGTGTAAAAGTCAAAAACTTTTCAAGTAACAAATAGTGTAAAAGTCAAAAACTTTTCAAGTAACAAGAAACGGGGAAAGTATACTCCCTCTGGATTTAAAAGGATGCAAGTATACAACATTGTGACTTGTACGTTTGCCAACACGTAACTTTGTCCATTAAATTTTAACTACCTATTAGTTTAAATTATTAAATTTTCATATTTCTTATATATACATTAAGACAAATCAACCTTCAAAAACTAAGAAAGTAGTAAATATTTATAAGACACTACACTATTTAATTTTAGGTTATAAAAACCAGCTTAATTAGTTGTAAATGACGCCACATTAATCGAGATAAGTTACTCAACTTTAATAGTAATCTTGTCGCTTTGGCCGAGTGGTTAAGGCGTGTGCCTGCTAAGTACATGGGGTTTCCCCGCGAGAGTTCGAATCTCTCAGGCGACGTTAAAATATTTTAGTGATCCATTTGCCTTTTGCTTCAAATTACTGCGTTTTCTATTTGATTGTACGGACTACCACTTATAAATTAACCGGAAAAATTGTATTTGTGAAGTTTATGCTTTAGGTCGTAGGTTTATTAATGGGGTTCTGTCATCTGTGTTGGTTTATCGTTGAAATTTTTGATTATCTCATGAAATCAAAATCAATCTTTGGTTTACTTATCTAGAGGATATATAGTTCTGTTTATATATTTGGTCACTTATCGGAAGCATTTGAATTTTGAGCTTTACGACCTTCACCCCATTTTTGTTTTCATATTCCATAATATATATTTGTAGTTTTGTACTTCATATGATATGATCTCTCTATTGTTCTCCTAGAGGCTAGCCGCTAGAGCTTTTAATCTTTTATCTAATCTGCCAATACTTCGATACTCCACTTTAAAATTGACCTGAATATATTTAGAGAAACAATCCATCTTGCATGGACCCGGTTCACACTAAAAATAGTGTGGACCAGGCCCAGGCACGTGACCGGTTAAGAAGTACTCACTTATACACTATATCAAAAATAGATACACTATATCAAAAATAGATACACTATATGATACATAGATACACTATATCAAAAATAGATACACTATATGATACATAGGTACACTATATCAAAAATAGATACACTATATCATACATAGTGTTATGTCCTAAATTTTTCTAAGTAAAAATGCGTAGGTTCGTTGGCTAATGTGACCACCTGGAGTTCAGCTAGAAAGCACCAGTTAGCAGCTGCAGCAAGCACTTGTAAAATCCGAAGAGAGATTCAAAGCAAGGGATAAGCAAGACCAAGTCAAATAATGTTGTTGTGCCTAAAAAATAGGGCTGAAGCAGTCGTTGAGCAGAAGTGGAGATACCCCTTGATATTAGGAGATCATGGCACCTTATTAGGAGTTAGTTGTGCAACGTAAACATGTAGAGCAACGTTCTAATAAATGTATGGGTACAAATAGAAGTAGAAGTACTTGGGGAAGGGCAGTTCATTCACATCAATTACATTCGAACACTTCTCTTTACTTTCATAATATTTACAAGTGTACTTAGTGCAAGCTACAAGCTGCTAGCTACAAGCTGTAATTAGGGATGGCAATCCAATCCGAATCCGACCCTAGTCCGCTCCGGTCCGAAGGAAAAAATCCGAGTTGACTCCGACAAAAAAGTAATCCGACTCCGACTCCGTTTAAAAAATCCGACTCCGAGTCGAGGAGGGTCGGAGTCGGATCTCATAAAATAATCCGACATCCGAATCCGACTCCGACTTTGAGTCAATCAATCCTTTTTTCTTATTTATGTAATGTATTATTTATGTATAATCTGACTTCGACTTTCAGCCAGTTGAATTATATAGGCTTTTCCCACAGAAAAAATGATTAAACAATTGGAAGAAAAATAAGTCGGATCAGGTTTGGAGTCGGATGTTCGGATTTTAAGTCGGTGTCCGGATTTTAAGTCGGGTCGGATCTCGGAGTCGGATGTTCGGATTTTAGGTCGGGTCGGATTCGGATTTTCAAAGTCGGATCTCGGAGTCGGAGTCGGCTCTCGGATTTAAAATCCGACTTTCTGTAGGGTCGGAGTCGGATTATGCATAATCCGGTCCAAGTCCGACCCGTTGCCATTCCTAGCTGTAATCTTCATACATAGTGGATTGGTAGCCTCATTGCTACCCGCGGTTTTTACCCTTTTCCTTGGGGTTTTCTGCGTCACCATTTCTTGGCGTCTCGTCTCTCTTTTGCATTTGTTTATTTCTGCAGCTTGCTTCTTTTATTGTTCCTAGCTGCATTTATATTAGCTGTAGATCCTCAGCTAAGTTCTGGCTGGTCAGAATTTGGCATAAACACATAGGTACACTATATCATAACTACGTACACTATATCATATAGAAGTACACTATATCATAACTAAGTACACTATATCCTATAGGAACACTATATCATAATTAGGTACATTATATCCTATAGGAAAATATTTACTTAAACGCATTACAGAAACATACACTATATCAAAAATAGATACACTATATCAAAAATAGATACATTATATTATACATATACACTATATTTTTTTAACATACACTATATCATTTTAACGTACACTATATCATTTTAACATATACTATATCATTTTAACATACACTATCATAAACTCACATGATATGGATTGGGTGGACACTGATTAGTGTGCACCGGGTTCATATTATTTTTTTTATTAGAGAAATCAAAACTCGACTTGAACTACTAAAAAAAAAAACTTGAACATGATTTAAACCTATCAAGCTCGAAGTTATCCTATACTAAAACGGAGCAACCCCTGTTCAAATTATTTTGATCTTTTATATGACATGTACGGATGTACCCCACTTTGTATTTGACCTTGAACATATTCAGAGAAGCCAAACTCAACTTGAACTAACGAAAGAAACTCAAACCCAACTTAAACCTACTTAGCACAAACCTAATCTAAATCGAAATGGAGCAATCTATATTCAAATTATTTTGAACCATTGGTCATATCTTGTAACTACATTAAATTTTAGATTATATTTGACATAATTCAAACACAACCTAAAATCCACCCAATGAGACAGTGACACAAATTGTCAACCCTGGTTTTTTCCTCTAGTGACATTATTCATATTTGAAGAATCACCTCAATATACTTCCTATGTTTCATATTACTTCAAACATTGCTCTGGTCACGCTTGTTGGTGTGTTACTTAATCATTTAAAATCTCTAATTTCCTATAAGTAAAAATTATATAAATTTGATATTTTGAAGCTAGATATCCAGGTGAATATAACAATATCTCACATGACTATATTCACGAAATATACGGACAACGAGAGTGTATTAATTATCAACAATGTAAAAGTCAAAACTTTTCAAGTAACATGAAACATATAGAAGTATACTCCCTCTGTTTTTTTAAGAGTCCAACATTTGACACATATGCTTGCCAACATATAACTTTTACCATTAATCATTAGTTACCTATTAGTTTAAATTATTGAAATTTCATATTATGTACATTGTACATATACATTAAGACAAATCCAACTACAACTTACATACTTTATTTTGTTGTATACAAAGTATTAGCGATATAAATCTGGTCGAAATTGATGGATGAATAATACAAAAGTCAAAATGTTGTAGCGTCTAAAAACTACATAAAGTAGTAATTATTTAAAGACACGAGATTTTAGGTTATAAAGACCAGCTTAAGGGTTAGAATATTGGGAGTCTTGAGGGGAATCTTGTGGCAAGACTTAGCAAGACGCGATTATTTGGGTGAAGTCTTGGACAGAGTCTTGGGTTTGGTTTTGATATTCAAGACTCCTTCCAATACTCTTGCATGCAATGTAAATTTTTTTGGCCAGTAACAGAATGCCATGTATTTTCTTCTTTTTTGTGGAGTGAGTCTGAAGAGAGTATTAGGAATAATGTATAAAATTGAAATGAGTCTGAAGTGAGTCTGTAAAATTAAAAATTAGTGAAAAGCTGATGTGTCACAGTCTGAATTTTGGAGTTGAGTATGAGGGATGAAATCACCCTTTAGGATATGAATATTGGGCGTTTGAAGGAGAGTCTTGAGCAAAGACTTGGAGAGTTGAGCAAAGATTTGGAGAGTTGAGCAAAGACTATGCAATAATGTTGATAGAAAAAGTTGAGAGTTTTGGAGTGGGTTAGATAATTAAAGACTCTATCTATGACTATGATATCAAAGAGGTTAAATTTTTAGGTCTCTTAAAACTTGACATTTCCTTTTTTCTTTTTGTATAATTCATTGAAAAAATAGTCTGTAAAGAGTATGAGGTATCAAGTATAAAATAGGAATGAGTGTGAAATTAGTTTGTAAAATTAAAAAGTAGTGAAAAAATTGATGTAGCACAGTCTCGATGTTGGAGTTGAGTGTGACTGTGTGAGGGACGAACTCACCCAAATTAGTTGTAAACGACGCTACCTTTCTACGGAAACAAATTACTCGATATTAACAGTAATCTTGTCGCTTTGGCCGAGTGGTTAAGGCGTGTGCCTGCTAAGTACATGGGGTTTCCCCGCGAGAGTTCGAATCTCTCAGGCGACGTTAAAATGTTTTAGTGATCCATTTGCTTTTTCCCCTTAATTTACTGTGGTTTCTCTTGATAAAGCAATTTTGAGGTGAACTAAATTATGTTGCTTTCATAACCTAAAACAGATAATGGAGGATTGTTCCCATAAAAGAAAAAAATACCTTCTCCAGTTCTTTTTTGTTCTTATTATATAAATCTTTTCTTGAAAAAAATTGGTCAAAATAGAAGAAACTTTTTAACCCATATGAGAATTTTTATTTATTAATTTAGAATATATATTATGGTGCACAATAAATTTATTGTGAACTTACTTCATGTTTTTTTGTCAAACGACACTTTTAATCGAATGGTGACTTTTATCTTTAATATATCATATCTGTATAAAATGAAAATGGCCCATTTATATAAGTTCATTTTTGAATTTGAGCTTAACCGTTATGCAACCTAAAACCATGTTTGAGTCCAACGAGAATTTCAAGCGAGTTAAGTCTAACTCAAATTATAGTTTCGTAGTTTGGATCCAATCAAAAATTCCAAACTATCAAAATTCTATTTTATCACAATCATCATAATATATTAAGTAAAATAATTACAAGTCGAAGCATGGACACAGATCTTAATCAAAGGTTTACTTAAAAAAGTGATAAAATTTCTCTCGTTGAGAGTCAAACTCAAGACTAAAATTAGATAATTGAGGGTTGGTTTGTTCCCATAAAAAAAATACTTTTGACGATTCTTTTTTTTCTTTTTATATAAATGTTTTCTTCAAAGATAATTGGTCAAATTAGAAGAATTTTTTTAACCCATAGAGAGTATTTATCTATTAACTTGAAATAAGTATTGTGGTGCACTATAGTTTTTTGTAAAATTACTTCATTTTTTTTTGTCAAACGAAGTCATTTTTAACCGAATGGTGACTCTTATCTTTAAATGTGTTATATCTATATAAATAGAAATGGTCCATTTATATAAGTTCGTTTTTGAATTTGAGCTTAGCCGTTATGCACCCTAAAACCATGTGTTCGAATCCAACGGGAATTTCAATCGAACCAAGTCTATGTCAAATTATAGCTTGATAATTTGGATCCAATCAAAAATTCCAAACTATCGGAATTTTATTTTATCATAATCATCATAACTGCTAATATATTAACTAAAAAAACTACAAGCCGAAGCATGGACACAAGTGATAAAAAAGCTCTCGTTGTGTTTAGACTAAAATTAGATAATGGAGGTTATGTTATCATAAAAACAATACCTCCTCCAATTTTTTTTCTTTCTATATAGATCTTTTCATGAGAGGAAATTGGTCAGAATAGAAGAAACTTTTTAACCCATAAAGAGTATATATCTATTAACTTAGAATATTTTTTTGGTACACAATTAATTTATTGCGAAATTACATCATTTTTTGTCAAACAAAGTCACTTTCAAGTGTATGGTGACTTTTATCTTTAAATGTGTTATATCTATAAAAATGAAAATGGTCCATTTATATAAGTTTGATGGACAATTTGGACTTAACTGTTATGCAACCTAAAACCATGTATCCGAATCTAAATAGAAATTCAGTCATACTAAATCTAATATAAATCATAGCTTGGTACTTTAGATCCAATCTAAAATTCCAAATTATCAAAATTTTGTTTTATTACAGTTATCATAATTGCTAATATACTAACTAATTTTTTCAAAAAGAGCTACAAGCCGAAACATGGACACAAAGTATTAATTAATCAAAAGTTTACTTAAAAGAGTAAGAAATAAAAAGAAAAAGTGATAAAAATGCTCTCATTGAGAGTCGAATATACTAACTAATAATATTTTCAAAAAAAATTACAAGCCGAAGTATGGACATAAAGTCTAAATCAAAAGTTTACTTAAAAGAGTAAGAAATAAAAAAAAGTGATAAAAATGAAAATGGTCCATTTAGATAAGTTTTTTATCAATTTGGACTTGACTGTTATGCAATCTAAAACCATGTGTCTGAATCTAACGAGAAATTCAATCGTACTAAATCTAATTTAAATCATAACTTGGTAGCAGTTTAGATCCAATCTAAAATTCCAAACTATCAACATTTGGTTTTATTATAGTAATCATAATTGCTAATGTACTAATTAATTTTTTCAAAAAAAAATTACAAGCCGAAATATGGACATAAAGTCTTAATCAAAAGAGTAAGAAATAAAAAAAAGTGATAAAAATGAAAATAGTCCATTTATATAAGTTTGTTTTTCAATTTGGACTTGATTGTTATGCAATTTAAAACCATGTGTTTGAATCTAACGAGAAATTCAATCATACTAAATCTAATTTAAATCATAGCTTGGTAGTATAAATCCAATCTAAAATTCCAAACTATCAAAATTTTGTTTTATTATAGTTATCATAATTGCTAATATACTAATTAAAATTTTTAAAAAAAAATTACAAGCTAAAGCATGGACACAATATCTTAATCAAAGGTTTACTTAAAAGAGTAAGAAATTTTAAAAAAGTGATAAAAATGCTAGTCCATTTATATAAGTTTGTTTTTCAATTTGGACTTGATTGTTATGCAATTTAAAACCATGTGTCTGAATCTAACGAGAAATTCAATCATACTAAATCTAATTTAAATCATAGCTTGGTAGTATAAATCCAATCTAAAATTCCAAACTATCAAAATTTTGTTTTATTATAGTTATCATAATTGCTAATATACTAATTAAATTTTTTTAAAAAAAATTACAAGCTAAAGCATGGACACTATATCTTAATCAAAATCTTAATCCAAGGTTTACTTAAAAGAGTAAGAAATAAAAATAAAAAAAGTGATTAAATTGCTCTCGTTGAGAGTCGAACTCAAGACCTCCCGCTTACTAAACGGGTGCTCTAACCAACTGAGCTACGAGAGCTTTTTAATAAAAAAAGTACTTTTCCGTTTTAGACATTTATAGCTAACAACCGCTCATGAAGTTTATAAAGTCTGAGAGAAGAATAAAGTGAAGAAGAAATAGAAAGTAAAATGGAAGACGATGAAGAACCTCCGGTAGCCATCAAAATCAAGGAGATAGAAGACCCTAAATCATCTATTAATCAATCCCAAAACGACAACGTTTCCGTTGTTGGTGTCACCGTCATTACCGGCTACCTAGGCGCCGGAAAATCCACTGTAAGTGAGTCGTTTTTATTTTATTCTGTTACTTTGTAGTATATTAATGATATAATGAAGTTAACATAAGAAAAATGATGTAAATGTAGTTGGTGAATTATATACTGAATTCGCAACATGGGAAGAGAATAGCAGTAATATTGAATGAATTTGGGGAAGAAATAGGGGTAGAAAGAGCAATGATTAATGAAGGAGAAGGAGGTGCCATTGTTGAAGAGTGGGTTGAGCTTGCTAATGGATGTATTTGTTGCACTGTCAAGCATAGTCTTGTTCAAGCTTTGGAACAGCTTGTTCTTATGAAGGAAAGGTATTTATTTATGTTATACAATTCATGTCAGTTGTATGAATTTGTGTTAATTGTTAGTGTTACTCTTTTTGTTGCGTTCTTTGTTTCTGTGTTGGATATGCACCTGTGTGTCCTGACACGAATTGAGACAAGTGAATTATGGTACGAATTAGATAGCGAATTAGGTAATATTGTTTATCATTAGGGCTCCGTTTTACTGGAAAACTGTTTTCCTCTATTTTTAGTTTTACATTGTTTGGTTGGCAAGAAGTGTAAAACCAGTTTCCTTTGGGGTAAAATTACTCTCATAATGATGCAAAACTATTTTCCTTATCTCTCTTGTACATTCCTTTCCCTACCTTCCTACTTTCCTTTTCATTTTCTTTTCACTTTCATCATTTTTCTTACGTGGAACCAAACAACGGAAAACTAATTTTGGACTTGTGTTTTACATTGTAAATTGTTTTTCATGAAATAATTTTACACTGAAAATGTTTTATGTCCTACCAAACGGAGCCTAAATGTGTCTGCTTGTGGCATGGAACTTGAAAAGGATATGAAAACTCAGAAACTGGAATTAAGATGTTCAATAAACAATATGGGGCATTCTTTCCTTTTGATTTATACCGTAGCGTGCAATCTTATTTTCTTGTTAAATTAGAGCTAGCTTTGATAATTGATAGCCTCTAATAGTTGATTTTCAAACTTCTTTTGCTTTTCATAGACTCGATCATATATTACTGGAGACTACAGGTTTGGCAAACCCTGCGCCTCTTGCATCCGTCCTTTGGTTGGATGATCAGCTGGAGTCTTCTGTTAGGCTTGATTCCATCATCACTGTGAGTGCCAATTTTTTAATGTTTGAAGATGTTTTTATATGTGGCGAAAGAGTTTGCAGCTCAGAATTCTGTTTTCTGCTCTTGTAGTAGAATTGAAAACAGTCCCAACTTTGAAATGTTTGCTGGAGACTGTAGTTTGTATCACACAAACTTTTGAGCATATGATCATTTTGTCTGTCTGCAGATCGACGTATGTGTAGAACTACTTTATGATTTATAGCTCAGGCTCTCCTTATGGTCATCTTTAACAGTTTGTTTCCTTTTTAACTTTAGGTTGTTGATGCCAGAAACCTTCCCTACCAGCTGAAGCAACATACCGATTCATCTTCTTTTCCGGAAGCTTACTATCAAATAGCCTTCGCGGTAACGTAATTTTCTGTCTGCTTAATGGGAAAAAAGCACGAACACACTAGTTTTTCGATAAACTGGACCTTGAATCGAAATGGAAGTCTACTAAGATTTATTTTTGATATGGTTGTAGGATGTTGTGATACTTAATAAGGTTGATATGATATCTCAAGAGCATCCTGAAGGTACTCTCGAAGACTTGGAGAAGGAGATACATAAGATTAATTCTCTTGCTAATATAATCCATTCAGTTCGTTGTCAAGTTGACTTGTCTAAGATATTGGATCGCCATGCTTATGATGCTAAAGTTAGTTACATGTGTCTCATTTTTCATTGGTAGATCTATGTTGTTTCATATTGTTGGCATAGATTTGTGATGATTTCAAGCTGTTCATTTCAGCATGCTTCTCATTTGGAGGCTTTATTGGAAGAAAATAGATCTTTATCTACTGGGGATCTTCATGATGTTAGTGTTAGGACCCTATGCATTTCAGATCCACAAGTGGTTTCTCTTGATAAGGTACTTCTGATATTTACCTGTTTCTTGACAAGGTTTGTTAGGTTAAAGCTTTTCCTACTGACTACCAACGTGATTGCTGAGTGTGATGTTCTCTGTACAATGACCTTGACAGAAAAGTTGATTCACGAACAATGTAAAAAATATACAATGAAATAAAGTGAACAATTACTTGAAGCGAGAACTGGAATGGAAATGTATGATACCAGCTCTTTTACTTGTGCTGTAATATCTTTATATTTGTTTCATTTTCTCAAGATCTCTATGAAAGTAACTGACCATTAAATATTTAGTAGGGAAGGGGTGGTTGGGGGGGGGGGTTGGAAGCTAAAATTGAAAACAATAGAAATTCATGTATCTATAAGAACATCCTGTAATAATTAATTTTCCTTTCCATAATTTATGAACTTATATGGATATTAGTAGGGAGTTAGCAAGCTTTGGCCTGATTTATTTCGACAGCTGCAGGTTGTGACAAACGTTATAATCCCCCTCCATTTGTTATTAAGTGCTTTTGATGTGATACACATAAAGGGCCTATTAAGTCAAATGAAGTGGAATAGTAGAAATTGTGGAATGACAGCTAATAAGTCTTTTTAAGGAGTTTTACTTGCTATTGAGAGGTTGGCTATGGCCTATGTGACTAGTGACTACTATTAGAGAGGAAGTACAGCCAATTGGACTCTTGATCTTTCCTCTATCACATTTTGGGTGCTATATGTGGACTCGACATGATTCAGATATTATCTTAGAGTTAAATGTCAATGTGGCGTGTGATGCTTGATTTAGCTTATAGTGAGCGTTTTGAGTGGAGGGATATGCTTCTTCACTTGTAAGTTGTAACCTATGAGATACGACTAAATATGCAGACGCAAATAATTCCAATATTATGATAAGAAGTCTGATTGTGATCAAGTTGCTGAAGTAAAGCCAGAAGATACAAAAAGACAGATTGTGTGAGAGAAGTAAAAAACAAATTGTCTTTACATTTCCCAATACAGGAGGGTTTCTGATAGTCAGAGCCCAGAGGTCTATATGCATTGAAAAGCCAAAATTTTGATATAGGGTGCATTCTCTTCACCTACAAAAATGAGTTTTAGGAGAATTAAATTTAGATAAGGTCCAATAAGTTTCTAATAAGTATAAGTTCAAATAAGTTCCAATACGTTCAGCAATATTCAAGTGAAGAAAACACACTCGTTGTATGTGAAACATGTGCTATTTCATCTTATGTAAAGAGATCATGGATACTTTTTCTTTTGCTCTACAAGTGCTGTTTTCACGTTGAATAGTTTATATTTGGTCCAACCTCATACTTATCTTTATTAAATTAAGGTTCGCGTATGGCTTGAGGATATTCTTTGGGACAAGAAGGCGGGCATGGATGTCTACCGCTGCAAAGGAGTTCTAAACATTCTCGATTCTGATGAACTCCATACTCTACAGGTAATAATTACCTCTCATGTATCAGTTTTTTGGAGACTTTTACTAATCACTATTGGTATAATACGAATATGCATTGTCATGAGTCAGTCATTGAGAATTTTGTGCTGCTGAATGCTGTCCAGGCTGTGAGAGAAATATATGATATTGTTCCTTCTCGTGCGTGGAAAAAAGAAGAAAACCGGATGAACAGAATAGTGTTTATTGGTAATGTTTGGAAACTCGTCTCTCATTCATAAATCTCCTGTATCTTTAACCTCTTCCTACTTTTCATTATGTTCAGGTCGATGCTTAGATGAGAACATTCTAGCTGATTCATTTAGGGCTTGTAAGGCAACCAGCTGACATTTGCATTTCAAGTGTGCTCAATCGACGATGACGCTTTTGAGATTATGCTGATTAGCAAGAAAAGCTCATACAAGTACTATCCATATTGCTTGAAGTCTGAAGATGTGCTTGTATCTGTTATAAAAGTTCTCTATGTTCATTCTGGTTTGCTGATTGTGCAGCAATAGTTGCTATTATATGTAGCTCGCTCAATACAAAATAGGAGTAAACACATAAGAACAATAATTGTGGACGAACTTTTGGCCCTGTTTGTTTAGGAGATACCATTGACCAATTTTTGGAATTTGAGATGATTACATATTTACATCCGAGGTCGGGTTTTATTGTTTTTTTCGTGATGTCCCCATTATTCAACCATGAATTTACTACGAAATTGCCCCTATATGGGAAAAGTGCAACAGAGATTGGTTTCATCACTTGTGTATTATTAACAAGTTGTCCTTGTTTGCCTAAAAAAAACAAGTTGTCCTTGTAAAACCTTCAATCCATTGAACTTCTAACCTTCAATAGATTGAATTTCTATTTTTAGATACCGCCCGTGTTAACTTGTATAGTGAAAGATAAGGTAAGGGGTGAGTTATGATGTCCCCATATATAATTACTTTTGTATCCTTAACTTATCAAAAAATACTTATTTTAAAATATCAAATTTCTTCTTGATCTACAATTATGTGCAATAACTAATAAGGAAACTTAAAATTGCCTAACTTATAATAAGATGTAATGTATGTATAGCACCTTTCAAAAAAATGCTTAAAAATAGATATTCTCGATTGAAAATTAAAGTGATATAAGTAAAGCAATTCCAAATAATTACAAAGTAAGAACTTATAAAGTTTCTTTCTACCTAAACTTCTAATTGCAATTGCAATTTCAAAGAATATACATTAATAATCCATAAACCTACCAAGAAAAATAAGAGGAACATCTCCTTTTTTTTTATTGCCTTTTATAATTGTCGTATATGTCGATTAGGATAATTTATCATTTTATATATTTAAACGTTTGTAGTAGTCTTTTGTGTGATTTGGGATAATCCATCTCATCGTTTTATTGTTATGTAGAAATATGTCATGATTATTAGATATATTATTTAAGAATATGTTTGTAATTTAAATATATTAAAGAAATAGGCTTATATCATCCAATTTTCAATGTAATGTTATGCAATAAATTACACATATATTAAAGAGATTAACATATAGAATTCGATAACATCAACCTATAGTACATTATGATACATGTTCGTTTATCACAATGAAAAAAGTTGTGAATAATCAAATTAAACTACAATAAAATAATATTAATGTTTCTAGCGCTTTTTAATGTTAGTATATATTGATGTTAATATGCCTTTGCCGCGTCGCGTGCATTTGAGGCTGATATTGAAAAGTCACTAGTGGAAAAATGAAGAATGGCTGCGCTAAAAAAGGCATGTAGGGCTGCGCTTTTTGACAGCAGCCCTTCACTTTTTAAGTAGGGCTGCGCTAGAAAAGCGCAGCCCTTAAGCTAGAAGGGCTGCGCTAGTTAGGAAAAAGCGCAGCCCTTCTAGCCCAGAAGGCTGCGCTAGTTAGGAAAAAGCGCAGCCCTTCTGAGCTAGAAGGGCTGCGCTTTTTCCTAACTAGCGCAGCCCTTCCTACCAAAAAAAAAAAATAAAAAAAAAAATTTTTTTTGACATTTTTTTACTCATAATCTCACATTTTCTGAAATTAAACAGAAGAGGAGAAACGAAACGAAAATACTAAACCCAAAACAATAAAAGAATGAAACGAAAATGAAAAAAGGACAAAAACTAATATACAAAGAGAAGTATACAAGAAGTATACAAGAACATTAATCAAAACAAAGATGAAAATACAAGAAATTATATACAAAGAGAAGTATACAAGAACATTAATCAAAATAAACAAAGAGAAGTATACAAGAACATTAATCAAAACAAAGAGAAGTATACAAGAACATTAATCAAAATATATAAACAAAGAGAAGTATACAAGAACATTATAGATCTGAAAATACAAGAACTACCAAACATTAACCTAATAATGTTTAAATACATAAAACAAAACCCAATACATAATTTAAGGGAAAAAAAAATTTCGGAAAAACTTAAAATGGCTATTTGGAGGCTTAAACGAACTCGGATGGCTTAAAAACGCGTAGCAGTGAGTTTGACTCGTTGGCCGTTCCGCTTCCGAAAAGGTATCACAATAGGCAATCGGACTCCGTCGCCATGTTTAGTGCAAATCATTTCAAGGTTTTTGTCGCAAATGTTTTGGGAGTTTTTGAGAGAGAAGAGAGGATGAGAGGAAGAGAAGAGAGAAGGAGGAAAGGAATAATGAGGGACGTGAGAGAGGAGAGAGAATGAGGGATAATATATTTGACGAATCCCCGCTCAATATTTCAAAGCCCGCGATTCCGAAATTTCAAATTTTTTCAGGAAGGGCTGCGCTTTTTTAAAAAAGCGCAGCCCTACTAGCAGAAGGTGCGCTTTTTAAAAAAGCGCAGCCCTTCACTTAGTAGGGCTGCTTTTTTAAAAAGCGCAGCCCTTCTTTACCTACGAAGGGCTGCGCTTTTTTAAAAAAGCGCAGCCCTACTAGTGAAGGGCTGCGCTTTTTTTAAAAAGCGCAGCCCTTCTGCTTAGTAGGGCTGCGCTTTTACGAAAAGCGCAGCCCTTCCTGCGCAGCCCTTTCTGTTTTTCCCCTAGTGAGTGTAAAGCAAGGACCTATGATATACAACCGCCGGTGGTTGGGTTCTACACAACATGGATATTTTCTTTAAAAAAAAGGCTACATATAGTGTTCGAACATTTATAGAATAATGGGTTTTATGCTCATATGGTCATATACTAGAAGAGGAAGAGGTCTAGTATACAAAAGATTAGAGTACACAAAATTACAAAGGCACGTGGAAAAGCAAGGAAAAACATAAGTTGGTCACGGGTCGCGACACCCGTCGCAGGTCGCAACCTGGGGGCCGTTGCGACCTGGGCCTCGCGAGTCGTGACGTGTCTTCTGTCTTGGAACATGAAAAGATGCTTTGACGATTTTCAACCGTTGTGATGTGTACGTTATCCGTTTAATGACTATTAGGGTCCTTAAATCAATAGATTAAAGGTCCTTAATCAGTGATTAGGGGGAGGGTTATGAAAGTAACAATTCTAATCTATGAAGGATATATTTTCTATATAACCTTTGTGATTTCTATGAGGAAGAGGTTAGGAAAAATCAAATTTTCTACACTCTAAAGTACTTGCTTTTGCTTGAGAGAAACTTTGCTACTTTCTCTTGAGTGTTCTTCACAAAATATAAACACAAGTTCTTGTTGATTCACTTAGAAGATCATCTAAGTGGATTGTTCTCTCCATTGTATCCCATTAGTTATTTCGTGTTAACCCGTGATCCTAGAGGGGTAAAAATAAACTAATAGGAAAACATAGTTTCCGTGCCTTGGAGTGATATATCCGGTTCTCTAGTTGATCACACCTCACAATCTATTAGTTTAATTCTTCTCTTCTTTTTTTCCGGATATGTCTCAATCACTCAGGGACATGACTATGAACTTCCAAAAATTGGATAAGTTCGAGGGGGTGGGATATCGTAGATGGCAAAAGAAGATGCACTTCTTGTTGACTACTTTGAATGTGGTGTATGTCCTTTCAACACCCATGCCACCACTCCCGGCGGATGGAGAGGAAGAGTCTATTGAGACTACAAGGAAGAGGATAAAGTGGGAGAATGATGACTACATTTGTCGGGGTCACATTCTCAACTCTCTTACCGATCCTTTGTTCGATCGCTACCAAAACGTGGAGAGTGCAAAGGAACTATGGGATACTCTTGAGGCCAAGTACATTTCGGAAGATGCTTCAAGTAAGAAATTTCTTGTTAGTAATTTTAATTCATTTAAAATGACTAATGATCGGCCTATTGTGGTTGCCTTAATCATCGATAAATTACCAAACTCTTGGAAAGATACTAAACATTGCTTGAAAGATAGGAAGGAAGATATGTCCATGGAGCAACCAGGAACTCATTTTCGTATTGAAGAGGGGATCCGGGCTCAAGATGGGGTTAAGGATACTACTCCTGTATTTCTAAGTCTACCGTAATTTGGTAGAGGTTGGTGGGTCTAGTAAGACCAAGAAATCCAAACAAAACAAACAATAACAAAACCAATGTTGCAAACAAGAAGAGGAAGACCCTCACTTGTTGGATATGCAATGGTCCTCATCTTAAGAGGGATTGTCCTTCTAAAACAAGAAGAAGACAAAGAAGAACAACCTAGTGTTGTTCAAAACCAAGGTAAAATGCACATGTTAATGTAATTGAAGAAATGCATTTTGTTGCTATGATTTCTGAAATTATGTGTGTGCAGGTTGATGATTCTTGGTGGATAGATTCGGGAGCCTCTAGACATGTGTGCAATAACAAGGATTTTTTCAAGTCTTTGAAAGATTTGGATGATGGTCCAATCTTGTATATGGGGAATGATTCTACGGTAAAGGCTAAAGGTATAGGCCAAGTAGAATTGTTGTTAACCTCGGGAAAGACTTTAACTCTCCGGGATGTTTGTTATGTACCGGAAGTTAGGAAGAATCTTGTGTCGGAGGTCTTTGAATAAGTATGGTTTTAAAGTTGTTTTTGAGTCGGATAAGTTTATTATTTCCAAGGGTGGTATTTTTGTTGGACAAGGTTTCTTTTGTAATGGAATGTTTAAATTTAGTATTGAAATAAAATTGTTCTAGTTCTATTTACATGCTTGATGTTTCTTCTCTATGGCACAATCGTTTATGTCATGTGAATTATCGTAGATTATATGACATGTCTAAAATGGGTTAATACCCCCTTTCGATTTAAAGTTAGAGAAGTGTCAACTTGCTGCTAAATAAAATTACAAAAAATCCTTATCCTAGTGTGACTAGACAAACGGTATTGCTTAATTGGTGCATAGTGACTTGTGTGACTTTCATAGTTCACCTTCTTTGGAAATAAAAATATATTGTAACTTTTATTGATGATTTTTCAAGGTTTTGTTACATATATTTATTATTTACTAAAGATGAAGCACTAGAAAAGTTTAAGACCTTTAAAACGAAGTGGAACTTCAACTTAATCAAAAGATTAAAAGACTTCGAACGGATAGGGGTGGTGAATATTATAATCCAAGTTATTTTAGTTCCATTGGTGTAATTCATGAAACAACCGCCCCATACTCACCTCAAAGTAATGGTATAGCGGAAAGGAAAAATAGGGTCCTAAAAGAAATGGTTAATACCATGCTTTCTAATTCGGGTCTTAATGACGGTTTTTGGGGTGATGCAATTTTAACTGCATGTTATATTTTAAATCGAGTTCCTAATAAAAGGAATAAGACTACCCCTTATGAACTTTGGTGTAATAAAAAGCCTAATCTCAATTACCTTAAGGTATGGGGTTGTAGGGCAATTGTCAAATTGACGGAACCTAAAAGGAAAACTTTAGGTGAAAAAGGAATTGATTGCATTTTTATAGGCTATGCGGTACATAGCAAAGCCTATAGGTTTTATGTCATTGAGCCCAATGACTTTGTCTCTATTCATTCCGTGATAGAGTCAAGGGATGCAATATTTGATGAGACTAGATTCTCATCGATTCCAAGACCAAAGGACATGATACCTAGTACTAGTTCCAATGTTGTAGATGACATTTCTAATGATCATGATACTACAACACCGGAAATTAGGAAAAGTAAAAGAATTAGAAAAGAGAAATCTTTTGGACCGGATTTTCAACTATATTTAGTTGAAGGGTCAAGGGAGTCAATTTCGACTCAAATTTCATATTGTTACAATATGGAGGAGGATCCTAGGACCTTTGATGAGGCTATGAAGTCTCATGATTCTGCTTTCTGGAAAGAGGCAGTGAATGATGAAATGGATTCTATAATGGTAATCACACTTGGATTTTAGCTAATTTACCTCCCGGTTGCAAACCCCTAGGTTGTAAATGGATTTTTGTAAGGAAAAAGAAAATCGATGGAACCATACTAAAACATAAGGCCCGGTTAGTGGTCCAAGGTTTTAGGCAAAGATATGGTATCGATTACTTTGATCTTATGCTCCAGTAGCTAGAATAGCTACTATTAGACTATTGATAGCATTAGCTGCGATTCATGGTCTAGTAATTCACCAAATGGATAGTAAAACTGCTTTTTTGGTTGAATTGGAGGAGAAGTGACATGAATCAACCTGAAGGGTTTGTGGTCAAAGGTCAAGAAACTAAAGTTTGCAAATTAGTTAGATCTTTGTATGGTCTTAAACAAGCACCTAAGCAATGGCATCAAAAATTTGATGAGGTTGTGTTGTCTAGTGGGTTCAAAATAAATCAGTCCGATAAGTGTGTATATAGCAAATTTGATAATAACGGTAAAGGAGTTATAATTTGCTTATATGTTGATGATATGCTTATTTTTGGGACTGATTTGGAACAAGTGGAAAAACCAAAGTCTTTCTCCTCTAGCTTCTCCATGAAAGATTTGGGTGAAGCGGATGTTATTCTAGGTATTAGAATAATAAGAGGGAAAGGGTCGTTTTCTTTATCACAATCTCATTATATTGAGAAAGTGGTCAAGAGGTATAATGAGTCAAATTCGACTCATTTTGCTACTCCTATGGATCCTAGTATTCACTTGGTTCCGAGTAGTGGTACTCCAATTTCACAATTGGAGTATGCAAGCTTAATTGGAAGCTTGATGTATGCTATGACTAGCACTCGGCCGGATATAGCTTTGCTATTGGCAAGCTCAGTAGGTATACTAGTAATCCTAGTATGTTGCATTGGCAAGCATTGAGAAGAGTGTTAAGGTACTTGAATAAGACCTTGGATTATGTCATAACATACAAAAGAGAACCTTCTATCTTAGAAGGTTACTCGGATGCTAGTTGGATTTCGAATAAGGAAGATTATTCATCCACTAGTGGTTGGGTGTTTCTTCTTGGAGGAGGTGCCATTTCATGGGCATCCAAGAAGCAAACATGTATAACGGATTCCACTATGGCATCGGAATTCATTGCTTTGGCTTCTTGTTGCCAAGAAGCGGAATGGCTAAGGAATGTGTTGAGTGAGGTGGACTTATGGGTAAACCTATGTCACCTCTTGCTATCCATTGTGATAGTGCATCAACCATAGCTAAAGCATATAGTGAAGTCTACAATGGCAAGTCAAGGCACATTGGAGTTAGACATAGCTATGTGCGGGAAATGATAAGGAATAGTTGTATAACTATTAATTTTGTTCGGTCTAGTTTGAACTTGGCGGATAGTCAAGGGAACTAGTGAACAAAATGAACAAAGGGATGGGTCTTAAGCCTATTGATCAACCTATGGTGAAGGAAAACTCTATTTGATGTCTAATACAACGTTAGATCTCAAATTCAAGGAGGATAGTACTTCTCTAAGAGGTTGGGAGCACTTGTTTAATACATCCCGAGGTTAGTGCTTGTTGCTACAATGATAAAGAGGTTGAATTTATTCTTAATAAATCTTTGATAAATGCTCAATTGTAGGAGCATGTTCGGAAAGATTTACCTATATAAGCTAGAAGTTTGGCCGCTTCACAAGTCTAAGGCTTGACTTGGAAGCTTATGAATGGATATGGACACCAAGGCTTCATAGGTGTCGGAGGTTTTAAGAACCTAGTTTATGTTTTGTGTATTAGTAACTTCAATAATTTGTAAGGTTATATGATTCAAAGCTTTGTCTATCATTATGATCTAAATTATTGTAAAGATTACTTTTACTAAATGGAAATTCAATCGTTAGATATTTCCATGATGCATGAACATGGTGTTTGCGATTTATAGCAAGTTGAAAAACTTTTCAACATTACCCTATAAATGGAGGAGGATTGTTGGAACATTTATAGGGTAATGGGTTTATCTCATATGGTATATACTAGAAGAGGAGGAGGTCTATATGCAAAAGATTAGAGTACACAAATGCAAAGCATGTGAAAACCAAGGAAAACAGAAGCTGGTGCAGTCGCAACTGGGCCGTCGCGGTCGCGACCTGGCCTCCGACTCGCGAGTTTTCGCGAGTCGCGACGTCTTGGAACGTGAAAAGATGCTTGACGGTTTTTCACTTGTGATGTTATTCGTTATCTTTAATGACTTTAGGTCCTTAAATCAGTGGATTAAAGGTCCTTTATAGTGATTAAAGAGGGGTTATGAAGTAACACTCTATCATATGAAGGTATATTTTCTATATAACCTTTGTGATTCCTATGAGTGAAGAGGTTAGAGAAAAATCAGATTTTCTTACACTCTAAATACTTGCTTTTCTTAAGAGAAACTTGCAATTTCTCTTGAGTGTTCTTCAAATACAAGTTCTTGTTGATTCACTTAGAAGATCATCTAAGTGGTTGTTCTCTCCATTGTATCTCATTAGTTATTTCGTGTTAACCCGTAGGGGCGAAATAAACTAATAGGAAAGCGTAGTTTTCGTGCCTTGGAGTGATATATTCGGTTCTCTCATTGATCACACCTAACATATAGTGAATGTATTATGACAATTTATCATCACATATCTTTTTATCAACAATTATTATATGTTTGTTTAAAAGTTTAACACGATTATTTTCTTTATAAACTCACATAAGATTGTATAATGATAATTTGGTAGATGGAAGTAACATTTTTCCCTAAAATTAAGTGGTTTTACAGTAACTCTATAAAACGATCAAGTCTTACACAAAATCTACCGCATGTTAATTTTTGGAATTCACCAAAAATAATTGAAACTTCTCATATAATAATTAGGAAAAAATTGATAATAGAGGTCTGAACTTTGGGCGATAAATTTGAAAAAGTTTGAACTATTGATTGACGTGTGTAGGTCCCAAATTTACTTTTAGCCGGTCTCGGTGACTTAAAACTGACGATTTTTTTTTAAATCTCATTTAGTTCCTACTTCCCTTCCTCAATTAACTCTTCTGGTATGAACCAAGTTTTACAAGTTATGACCTATTAATATAAAATAAGATGATATAATATGATATAATATAATATAATATAATATAATATAATATAATATAATATAATATAATATAATATAATATAATATAATGTAATGTAATGTAATGTAATGTAATGTAATGTAATGTAATGTAATGTAATGTAATGTAATGTAATGTAATGTAATGTAATATAATATAATATAATATAATATAATATAATATAATATAATATAATATAATATAATATAATATAATATAATATAATATAATATAATATAATATAATATATATAATATATATAATATAAATATATAATATAATATATATAATATAATATAATATAATAATATATAATATAATTAATATAATATAATATAATATATAATATAATATAATATAATATAATTAATATAATATAATATAATATAATATAATATAATATAATTAATTATATATAATATATATAATATAATATAATATAATATAATATAATATAATATATAAATATAATATAATATAATATAATATAATATAATATAATATAATATAATATAATATAATATAATATATATAATATAATATAATATAATATAATATAATATAATATAATATAATATAATATGATATAATATAATGTGATGTAGTGTAATGTAATATAATATGATATAATTGAGGATAATAATAGTTTTTAATAATATAATATATTTTCGTCTATTTGCGTGACGATGACGGCAGACTTCATTTCTTGAGGAAGCATTGTGCACTTTCAAATGATTATGTTAATAGGCCAGAGATGCCTATGGATGATAATAATATGTTTTATGAGTTAGATGGTTGTGATGGATAATCTAGTTAAAATTATATGACTTTATGGGGTGGATTGTTTTTGAGTTAGAACTTTTACTTATTTTATGTTTATGATGATTTTATACGTGAAACTTATTGTTATTATCGTATTTTACATGTGGAACTTATTGTGAAACTTTTAGTTATTATCGAATTTTATATGTTTGTCTAAATCAAATTACATTAAATGCATATGTGCCTATGTAGAATGGATGAAGATTTGGTACAATGACGTATATAACATTGCATAAGTTTAAGAGATTAACAACCCAAGTTGAACAGACGTCTTTGCATTCGGGGGGAGAATGGTGGCATCATTATATACCTAGGATCTTGATTGTTGACAGACCATCGTAACATGTGTAAGGAATAATTAACTTCGGCTAAGTAGAGAAATATTTGTAAGTCTTGCTAATATGCTTAGAGCACAACTTCTAGTAGAATAATAATAATAATAATAATAATAATAATAATAATAATAATAATAATAATAATAATAATAATAATAATAATTTTTAATTAGTAATAGTAATAGTAATAGTAATAGTAATAGTAATAGTAATAGTAATAGTAATAGTAATAGTAATAGTAATAGTAATAGTAATAGTAATAGTAATAGTAATAGTAATAGTAATAGTAATAGTAATAGTAATAGTAATGATGATGATGAAATAATCGTAACTGTAATTATATTATTTTATTATGAGAGAAATAAATTAGGAACTGAACAAAACTAATTGGAACCGAAACTCTGTTGGTTGGATGTAAAACATTTTTAATGTAGAATATTTTACATGAAAAATCCAATTCTGAAGCTAATTTTCTTTTGTTTGGTTCAATGACTTCAATCTAAAAAAAGTTATGGAAATCTCTATTCTATATGGGAAGAGGGGTAGGACACTAAAATATTAGAAATCCCATTTTATCCTCATAACATCCCTATTCTAACTACTTACTTTAATGAAAAAATAAAAAATAAAACTACCTAATTAATTTTAAAAATAAAAAAATATTACAAAAAGAAAACCATCAACAATTTAAATATTCCTAATTTATTAGAAATAATTAATAATTAATTTAATTTTTTTCATCTCCTAAAAGAAATTAATTTTCTACGTATCTTCGCACGCATCGCGTGCATATAAAAACTAGTAAGAAATATAGAAGGGGGAGGAAGAGAATGGATAAGAGGAGAGTAAAAGGTTGCTAAGAAGAAGGGAGAAAAATGCGTTTTCCTTTTTTTTTAAAGGAAAATAATTTCCACCTATAGCTATTTTGATTGAAAGCTTGTTTTACACCTCTTAGAATCTTAGCATACCAAACAACGGAAAATGAGATGAAAAGGAAAACTAATTTTCATGGAAAAATATTTTACACTCTACCAAACGGAGCATGAATCCAACTGATTGTAACTGAATTGAAAATAAGATGGAGAGAACAGGCTAGGAATAATAATCCTATTTATATGATAATATTTAGAGTCCTAACAGATCCTCGATGTACAATAAGCTATTACTAGTTTCATATGCATGTTTTTGTTAATGTATAAGTTCTTACTTTTTAATTGTTTGAAATTGCTTTAGTTAGATTATTTTAGTTTTCAATCAAAAATATCTCTTTTTAAGCATATTATTTTGAAAAATATTTTATGTGTACATTATATCTTATTATAAATTAGACAATCTTAAATTTGCTTATTAATTATTATACATAAATATAAATTAAGAAGGAATTGAATATTTTATAATTAACATTTTCTAATAAGAGAAGGGTAGAAAAGTAATCTTAGGACACATATTTTTTTTTGATCCATTGGACACATATAATAGGTCGCCTCAATCCTCATCTCTTCTAAACTTCCAAGTTCCAACTGTCTTCGGCCTGAGCTGTATGCGAGTAACACTCCAAAAAGACGCTCACAGTGCCGGTGCCGGTGCCCAACTCATACGCAAATTGAATTCCTTTAGAACCTCTGATAAGTCATACGCAAAGCTCGAATTGCAGAAGCTCGTTCCAGGTTCTTGTTTTGTTCCTTAGATGAATCTACTTGTTTTGTTGCGGATTTTGGTGTGGAATTGCGATTTTTGAGATTACTTCATGTGATTATTCATGCGATTGGTTTTATGCTGTTTGTTTCATGAATTCAACTTATTTTTTCTTTCTCATATATGTTATCTCATGTTTTTAGTGATAATTTACATGTTATAAACCTATGATTCGAATGAATTTCTGGTATAACTTGTTAATTCATGTTTGTTTGTTTCATGGAAGTAAATGATAAGAAAATTTATGTTACAATTTGTAGATGCGCATATTTGTGTTCACTTGTTCTTGCTTAATTTCATCAGATTAATTTTTCAAGTGTTGTGGCTGGAAATCAGTAATGAATGACCTCATCCCGGGCAATAAAAAATCCTATTATTTACAGTTGAAAAAAAATGAAAACACCCATTATAATGGCAGTCGCGGAATAAGAATGACACCGAAGTAGAAAAATGGCGCTGAAGGAGATGAACAATGCTAGAGTAGAAGAAATAGGTAGTTGAAATTTCTCTTCCTCTACTTTAGGGTTTGATACTTGTAGGAATGGAGTTAGAAACTTTGGGGGGTTGGTGGTTATGAGATTCAAGGGGTTTGGGGTGGAATTAGAATCCAAGGAGTATGAGGTTCCATACCAAATTACCTCAACCAAACACTTGTATGATTTTTAATAGTATGACATCCATCCAAATAAGCTCAACCAAACACTTAGTGAATCAATGAACAATTAGTCGAAACTAGTGAAGAAGATAAAATAGTTGAGATAGCATTGGACATAGAATTCATCCTTCAATTGCAGACAAAGCTAGCTGAAAGTATACTTACTTTTTGCCTTCATTTACTGGAAATCATAGTGCTTTCAGATTAATCTAAATATGTGAGCTCGAATTATGCTGAGGTTTTTTGTCGATGCAAAGGCCCATTTATCATTCACCTCAGTTGTTAATAGTAGTTTAAGTGCCAAATGAGCCCTAATGGATGTGGAGTGTGGTTGCTGCTGATAGCTTTTCATCTTGTTGAAGTTGCAGCTAATCTTTTTCCTCAAAGAGAATGAATTGAATTAGAAAAACACCCTTTTAGTTTCCAGTAGTTTTGTATCTTTTCTTGAATGTGGGGAGGTTAGGAAGTGAAAGTATTACAACAAGACTATCTTAACCATGCATTAAATTACTTTCTTTGATCTCATTGTAGCCATGGATCATGATTTTGTTTTTCTGATTTAAGAATATTGTACCCTTACTTGCTGAAACAGAAGTTGATAAGATATGATCTCGGTGAATGAAAACAAAATGCAATTCAAATTGGAATGATTCCATCCCTGACCTGAAAATTTTGATTCTTATTTTTTCCGTCCAATTTTAAAACAAGTTTGCATCCTTGTAAATTGCATTAAGAATGTGTGCGTGTGTGTGTGGGGGGTTATTTTAGGAGATGTGGCCGTTTGCCTCTCAAAGTGACCTGCTTTCAACCTAAACTATTGGACTTGATGCTTCTTTAATAAAACTGATTGTGGTTAAGGTAGAATTTTAGATGTCAAAGGAATCAGAATATTATTAGTATCAAGTCATCTAAGATCAATGAGGAACAACCTAACAGCTAGATGGTGGAACCTCACCAGATTTACACCTCAACAGAGGGCATTAATGTAAACACTTTTAGCCAATTCCCTTTGCTTTATCTTACCAGCTACCCACAACTACATTTGCATCAAGGATTATGAACTCAAATATCACGTCTTAAAGAGCTCTATAAGATTTTGGATTTTCTTACATTGAAAACGTAATTTTCTCCTTTCTATTGAAAGCTTGTAGTTATAGCCAAAAAAAAAATTACAACAGGAAGGCCCTAACCAAATAGATGGAGTGTAAAGTTCATGCAGGTGCCTTTCCTATTCTATCTTTGGTGAATATAACAAGTTTCGTTCGTCAGAGCCGACAAGTGAGTCTTTCCAGTGTACATCTTATTATGTATTGATTGTTGTTTGCGTATTCAGTTATTCCGCTATCCTGTGAGGAATTCATAAATCAGATAAGGATCTTAGAGAGTTTTCTTACTTGTTGCAGCTTGACTAATGAAATTGGATCCATCACTTAGATTAAATTAGAATTGTCTTTGATCCCCTCTTTCTTCTCTTTTTCTTTGTTTTTTTGTTTCTTCTGGTGGAGAGGGAGGAGATAGGCGTATATTGATGCATTAGGGGTTTTGTTTTTAATCATACATGAGGTATGCTCGTCATTGCTACAGATATAAAGCATATATCAAGCAAGCTATCAATTACTAGAATCATTCAGGAAATACCTTTTTTGTTAATAACTTGTAAGCCTCTGACCTAGCTGCGGAATTATAATAAAGTAACATTTAATTATTTTCGTTAAATGTAGTAACTAGGAAATTTCTTTCCTCCTGTTTTGTTGAAGTGAAGCAATCTGGTTTACTGCCTTTTGATGGACCTGGATCAATCTGATAGAGAGGCCATATATAATGAGCTTGGTCTGATTGGAAATGTGCCAGATAAGTTAATGTCGAACAACTCCATTGGAGTTCATGCATGAACCTGAGCTTTGATTTGGCTGAGCTGCTAACATACTCTCCTGGAGGGGTTAAACCATCAGCTTGTTATATTATTGTAGTCTATTTACTCGATTGATTGTAGGCTTTAGCTGATTGATAAACGTGTGCGCCCTAATTGTTTTCAAAGCCTGAAAAGATACTTTGCTGTTGATGAATTTTTGTTTTCCAGTAGCAAGCCTCTTTTGTCTTTATACCTAATGGCTTGCTTTGTGCATATTTTCATATTTATGTTGCTTCCAGCTTTTTTAAATGCTGAAGGCAAGAAAGGTCGTTGGCAAGGGAGAAGCAATGGCTGCTCACTATGCTTTTAGTCCTCATGAAGATGATGTGATTATAAAGCACAGGCTTCTCACACGCACTACCACCACAAGAGGTGAACCTCCATTGAAGAAGCTACAAAAGAAATTTACTGCATTTGCCCTTGAGATTGAGAAGGATGCAGATAATTACAACGATTGTGAGAGACTTGCAAAGGCCTTTTTGCAGGAGCTTAATACTTTTGAGATTCCTCTATGGAAAAGCAAAGTGGTTATTGATGCAAACGTGAGGGAGAAGGAGCATTTTAACGAGTTGAATGATGAAATAAATAGCCAGATTCTTCAAGTTCAGGCAGAAATTGAAGATCTAAAGAAAGAACTTGAAGCAAGCAAGATTGAGAGAAAACACAAGGAGGAGTGTGAGGCAATACGGAAAATAATTGCAATGCAGCGTCCTAGGTCAGAAACAGAGAGGATGATAGCAGCACTGGAGAAAGAGATAGCTGCCTTGGAAGCAGAAGACACAGCTAGTTCTAGACTGCTGGAACTTCGCAAGAAACAGTTTGCTCTGCTATTACATGTGGTATGTTATAATTTCCATTTCCCTGCTGCTTTATTTGTTGTTTTCCCTGTAGTTATGTCATCTAATCTCTGTCTATATACTCTTGATGGGTGCTGTCTTGGGGTGTTATCATCATACTGAGCTCTGTTTGTAAGTGCAATACAATGGAGTGTTTTTTTACTAATCATTTATTGTGTAGGTTGATGAGTTACAGATGACGATAGAGGATGAGCAGAAGAGTCTAGCTGAAGAGATGAAAAATCTTTCCGACGAGCAGAAGGTTGGTCCAGAAGATATGAACAGTGGTGCAGCAGCTATGAATGTTGATTAGCCATTTACTGTTGTTTTCCTTGGTACATGAATGAATAACTATATAAAATCATGATCATTGTACCATCGTCTTGTTCATGCTCTGAAGTCTGAATGATCCTAAAGATTCTTGCTTTGCAGGACTGAGGTGCCGTTACCATGAACAACACGATCTGCTTATTTCTTATTAGATAAGCAGGATCTTATTGCGATGATCATGAGTTGTGCTAACTCTTGCAAAGCATGAATTGGAAAGTTTGGAAACGATATCGTTTCAAGCTCCATACATGGCTAATAGAAACCCTGAAGCTCCTGAAGTAACACAAGGCTAAGGGATTAAAATTCCCACAAGGAAACATGTGTGCAGGACTGATTGTAGTTTCCTTTTATGCCTCTGGTATTTATCAAATATGAGAGGAAAATGATTCCTCGTGTTTAATTATATGGGACTTTCATTTATATTTAACAAATCAAAGATCCCTTAATTTAAGAAAGAAGAAATTGGTGATGGAAAGTTCAGAATTGATTTTTTTTGTTTAGATAAAGTAATTTCAGGAGAAAACCTCATACATTACACTAGGTCTATATAAGATTACTCTTATCATTCCGAACTTTTAAATAGCATAAATCATTTCCCCTACTTATTAGTCAACCACATAATAACAGGAAATATCATGGAATTTCCTTTCAAACCTGGTTATTAACCAAATAAACAGAAATGTTAACTTGTTTCTTTTCCCCTCCCATTCCTTCCATTCCTATCATCTTTGGCCTCCTTAAAAATCCAAACAAGCTATGGAGTACCCGAGATCGAGCCGCTTCATCATCATCATCATCGTCGTTTTTAGTAGGTTGAGGAGATGATCTTTGTACATGCCATGAGAAAGAAGAGGAAGATGATTTCCCTGACGATGTCATGGACCACCTAGCCAACTTCTCCAGGTAGAATGTGTAATCCTTAATACATTCAGGGTCCAACTCCAACTTAACCTTCAACTTGGGTTTAGCCACCCTCTTTTCCTTTCCCCATTTCCACCTTAACCAAGAAATGGGGAAGCAACCACTCTTATGACCCGAAATCAACTGAAGTCGGGTCAACAAAGATGAAGGGAAGTTTTTGGTATTGGAAGGGAGACTCATGGACTTTACCCATTGTGCTTGGAGTTCTCTTGATGGTGATGAAGAGAAGGAGCTGGATTTAGATAATGCTGGTGATGATGATGAAGATGATATTAATGGTGGTGCTAGTTCATGGGTGTAATGTTGTTGGAACTTCGAAACTCCGGGTCGGGTCTCCCAAGTGAATGGGATTGCTCCTGGTTTCTTGAATGAGTCGTCTGCTACTACTATTTCCATTTCTACTTCTCTATTCTTCACTTACGCATACACACTACATATTTATAGACCATGACCTCAGTGTGTTAGCTAATTTGATTGGTAATGTCTTGAAGGATGATACGTGATATACCAAATGATTAAATATGATCTATATCTCTGCATTGTATGGTCTTTATAGACCATAAATTATAACAATGATGAGCTAATAACATTGTGGTGCTTGCTGTAGTCGGGAAAAGAACGGAGACTCATGCCACTCTTCTAACGTCATGGATAGATTAGAGGTATGTCTCATGCCATAACTAATCATGCTCCTTCATATGTTCCGAAAAAACAAAAAGGTCACAATATTGTACGAAGAACATTTTAAATATAGTTAAACATAGTACTTTGTAAGAATATTATACACATCTTAACATATGTGATCTGCTATATGCAGGGGTGCTTTTAATATACTCCTATATTTCTAAATAACTAGTATTTGGACTCGAGCGTTGCCCCGGATTGGTATTGCATTTTCGAACTTGATATGTATTTTTTTCCGTTCTCACTAAAATATATTAAGGAAAACTCAACATTTAAAAGATATGAATATAATAATGTGGTACTTAAAGCATGATTAAAAGTTTGTTGAGATGATAATTGTGTCATATATAACAGCAAGAGGTCACTGGTTCAAATCTTGTTGCAAGCTAATTTTACTTTTGTTGATTGACATGACTTATGTACACATTGCACAATTCTAGTGGAGTAAAAGTGAGTAACAGAGGTGCCACGTGGTGTGTATGCATTGTCAGGCACGCCTTTTAGTATATTTGTATAGACGGTTACACTTTGACTTTTGGCACCATTCACAAATTTCAATTTAACTATTACTTGTGATTTATGGGTAAGAAAATATAGTCATGTGAAGTCTTTTGATTCATTATGTACTTTAGAATGTCATTTTTTGTAATTTTTACAAATACAAAATTAGAGATATTAATGCTCAAAATTTTACATCGGTAATGTGTGAAAAGTGAAAAGTTAAAGTGTAATTACTTCCTCCGGTTTTTGTTAGTGTACCCATATATTTTGTACAGAGTTTTAGGAGAAATAGTGTTGTGGGATATAGAAAAAAAAGAAAAAAGATTAATTTATATTAAAATTGAATGTGTGTTATGCAAAGTTAGTGGCCCCATTTCAAAAAAAGAAACAAAAAAGGGGTAAACTAATAAGAGAAATCCCAAAAAATAATACGGATAAAACTAATACAAATTGGAGAAAATATTTAGAAACATAGATAGTATCTTTTTTCTTGTAAAGAGGTTGTGAAATTACATCATTTGGCCCCTTAAGGAGCTAGGAAGGGGGAGGAAACAATCAACCGAATTTCTAGCAGGGGGATTTCGGGATCCCACTTCATAGGGGGGTACGAATTGAATCTTTGTTAAAGGGGTGGAAACATGAAGCTAGGAGGCCGGGGTGGAAACATATAGTCGGATTCTTGGGATTTGGGAATCTAACTTTGTAAGGGGTAAGAATTAAACCCGGTCACACAAGTGGAAAGAGAGTCTCCAACTAATTAGGCAAACTTGATTCTTAAAAAGGATTTTGTTTTAAGGGAATAATACTTACGTGTAGAATATATTTAGTACATTTGTTAGAAAACAAAGGGCCTAAAACTAGTAAAACTTTTAGCGGAAGCGCACAAAACACCTCGTAAACTAGATGTTGCATGTATTTAGAAAGAAAGCACAAATAAAGGTGTTTCCTTTGCAAAATACATTCTCATAGAAAGGATTTTATGAGAGGACAAACTAGAGTAACCACCTCAGAACCAAGTAACTAGACTAAATTCATGATCTAAAATAGGGCAAATTTGTAACAATAGTTGAGGTTGTAGCTTATAGCTTTGAGAGTAGATGTTAGTTATTCTAATAACAATTAGTGGTTGTGTCTAGTTGTTAGCTCTTAAAATTGCAATAGTAATATGTCAATGTTCGATTAAAAAAAGTTGTCGAATTGGCTGTTTACAAATAATTAGTCAACGTCTCAGATAAAACATTAATGTAAATTTATATGGCATTAGCCACTATCTTAAAAGTTGCAAATTCACCTTTTAACAACTTGGAACATTATTTCTACAACTAAAAACTACCCACGCTAGTACACTACTACTTTACCAAAATATTTTTCTTAATTAGTGTTCATTTCAAAAGCTTTGGGCTTAAACACCCAACGAAGATAGAATCAGAGAGGTGGTAAACGGGTCACAGAGATAGGGTTATATTCGGCTGCTATTAAATTCAAGGTACGATCAATTCGAGTACGCATCAGGTCCATGAAAATCCTGGTCGGATGCGCGTTTGATGACTCAAGTCAATATTGATCTGGTTGAATCAGCTCGGATAAATTCAGTCAGAAAACTTGAAGTTTGATAATCATATCATGAAAATATCAATTCTACAATCAATTTACTAACTTTTATGCACGAATGATAGTATCTTGTCATAGCTTTGTTGCTATTTGGAAAATCTATCAAAAGCACACAAACTATGCAAGATTGAAATTATTTTTCTAGAATTATGTTTCTTGTTTTTATCCAACAGTAAAGAGAAGGAAACATTTTGAAGCTCTTAAAATATGTCCCACATCAATCATAAAATGCCCTACTATTAAGTATTAATAACTCCTGAGCATTCCAATTAAAAAGATAAGATACACAAATTCGGGGTACAAGTCAGATTCATGTCATAAATTTCAAGTCAATTTCGAGTCGGACAGATTTAAATCGATTTGTCTTAAGGTACAAATCATCTTTAGGGCTACTTGCTTTCAGGGTTGGGTCGGGTTGGGTTATTTCGGATTCTAGTTCTATTTCGAGATGTTTTCACTTGCCAAGGCGAGTCTCGGGTTTGATATTTTGGGGTCAAATATCGTGTACGGATCCGTTTTGTGAGCTCTACGGAAACAGCATCTTCGGTAGGAGAATTTTTCTATCAGAGGCTGGTCGTTGATAAAACGCTATGTTATTAAAGATATGGAATTATATGCGTATGCCTTTCCTTTTTAGTCCTTAACTGAGTTTCTTATTTGTGCTTTGCAATTTAGTTCTATAATTCGCCGGAGCCGACCGCATATTCGCCACCGCCCACCGCCCCCCGCCAGTCTCCGTCGCCGACCTCAGTCAGTTAGTCAGTCGTCACCTCAGTAGTTCAGTCAGGCAGTAAGTTTTCTAAACCCTAAGTTTTAGTTTTAGTTTTAGTTTTAGTTTTTTTTTTCTAGGTAATATTTACATTGTTTGGTTGTGAATTGTGATTCTTGTGAAATGTGAATTTGTGATTGTGGATTTATGGTTGTTGATTGATTTGTTGTTGGTTTGGAATTGGTCATGAACTCATGAATTCATGATTTAGGAAATTGTTAGTTTGTAATTTCGAATTTCTAATTAGGAAATTGTAAATATGAGTTGATTTATAATTGAAATATTGAATAGTTTGGTTTGATGACTTTGATATGTAATTGATTAATGTTTATCAATTTAATAGGAAATTTCAAGTGATTCACATTCATGTGATTGTAACAAGTCCAAAGCTAAGGGAAAACAACCCGATCTTCGACAATTTATCTTTATAAGAATGAAATCCCAAGAAACATCTTCACCCGCTCATAGTGAAACACCTCAAACTGTCTGTATATGATGTTGAATTGTGTTGTACTGTTTTTTCTAAAATAAATTTCCGAATGCTCGACGGTTGGATTTTTTCCCCACTATGAGAATCCCGGCTCCGCCACTGGTAACAGTCAATTAGGGTTTTGATATTTGAGTCTGATTTCTTGTTTTATCTACCTTCTTTTTTTCTAGTTTCTATATTCTCCATTCCAGTTTTTCATATAAAAAGTTGTCCAATTATCGCAGTCAATTTCGGCTTCTAAACTCCATCAAATTAACAGGAACGAATAAGAAGTGTGAGAGAAAAAGAGTGCGGATAAATCAATTTTATCGACAAGATCGAAAGCTGGAATTTTGCAGACATTTGAAGGTTTGTTTAGGAGTAATGATTAAGTTGTAGGAATAAAACTTTGATTTTACATACTTTTGAGGGATAATGCAGATTTTTATATGCTCTTAAGCTTTTATATGATTTTTTTAGGACCTGTTTTTAGTTCTGATTGATTTCACGTTGTTATAGGACAAACTGTATGTTCCTGGATTAGGTTGACCTGATTTTATTTACTTAATTGCTGTTGTGAATCATGTTCTTTTAGAATTTTTGTTTAACTATTATTAGTATCATTGAATGCCCAAATTAGTACACACACGTCCATAGGATGCAACCATACGCATGATGAACATGAAGTACTAGATTATGAACACAAGCAATACCAATGAACATGACCAACAGAGATATACATATGTTCATTTGGCTTGTTAGCCATGTACATGTGTTCATTTGGCTTGTTATATATGTGTATTTGGCTTGTTAGCCATGTACATGTGCGTACCATGCTCTAAGTATAAACTGTGTGCACCATCTAGGCATTGCATAGAATGCCATGCTTATCTATGTTTTAACTTGATATTTTCAGTGTGTAAATTCTTTTATAGTTTATGAACTCTAAATTCATGCTCTATATAGTTAGTTATGCAATGAAGTACATAATTTGTATCAGGACTTGGGAGTGATGGTGTAGCATACATGAATAATGAATTGCTGGTGGATGAGTTTTGGCTGCATAAACTTTGTTCTGGAAGGAAAATTTTTGCTCTATATAGTTAGTTATTCTTCATTAGATTGCCTCTCACCATGGCTCGCTGTCAATCACCTCAAGTAGCCAACCTGGTCCTACTTTCCTTTGTCAATTATAGGATGTATTATATCTTTTGGAATTTGAATTTTAGTGAAATACCTAATCTCTAAGCAAATTTTGGAGTATGGAAAAAGATTCATTGATTTGTTATATTTGAACCTTTGCTACATTCTTATTTGTAAACAAAGTTGTTTGAAGTTCTCTTATGTAGTTTCTAAGTTATAAAATGTTCCGCGATAATATTTCATTTCCTATCAGCTGCTTTTTTTTGCTTTACTAGACAATGATCATAATGTTACTTGCATTTAACTCTTTGGTATATAGAGGAGAGAAGGAAGTTAGAACAAATGATACTATCTTATATGTAATTATTTTTCCCTTCTGGTTTGGGATTTTCCAAGCTACGCAAGGACTATTGAAACTTCTGAATACTTGTTAGGATTTTCAATTTTCAGTGCTTTAGGAAAGGATTATAGACAATTTTGCAATAAAGAAATCTAGTTTTGTTTGCGGTGAATGACATTTGTTCTTGCTCTTCTTTCCATTCTCTTGTTTCTCTATTTGAATCCTCTGTTCAATCTTGAGTCGTTTGCTGAAACTCCGCTTCTGAAGACTAATGCTGAAACTCTTTCTAAACCATGCTTTAGCCAATACGTAGTTGATTGATTCCTTACCAGATGAACAAAGTCTATTTCCAAAAGTTTTAATATTCTGGTTCCAGTCTCGTCTAGGTTGGACCAGTTTGCAGCTTTGGGATAAGAAACTGAAAGATTTTTCTTCGAAGTTTACTTTCATTGATTGTGTCCATGACCATAGTTGATCATATCAATTAGAATTGCTGTCATTGCCTACTGGTCTTGCTGATAATTCCTTTTGTGCTTCAGCTAAGAGGTGTGATTGAACGACCATCTTCAGTAGGTGATAAAAGAGATCTATTATATTTTTCTGAGAAATGGCTTTGGTGGTGATTTGCGGGCAGCCATGCAGTGGAAAGTCAACAGCTGCAACATGTCTAACAGAAGCTCTCAGAGACTCGGAAACTAACTTAGCTGTCCGGATTATCAATGAAGCTTTCTTTCATCTAGATCGCAACCAAGGTTACGCCAATATGACTGCTGAAAAGAATGTAAGAGGAGTGCTGAGGTCTGAAGTCGATAGATCTGTGTCTAAAGAAAATATTGTTATAGTAGATTCCTTAAATAGCATAAAAGGTTACCGATACGAGTTATGGTGTTTGGCACGTGCAGCAGGAGTTAGATACTGTGTGTTATATTGTGATGTGGAAGAAAGTGATTGTCGAAAATGGAATGAAGATCGCAAAGAAAAAGGTGAAGCAGCATATGACGAAGATATCTTTGAAGACCTAGTGAGAAGGTTTGAGAAACCAGAGAGTAGAAATAGATGGGATTCTCCTTTGTTTGAGTTGCAGCCATCTAAAGATCGGATAGAGAAATCCTCTCCTGCCATATTGGATGCTGTCTCATACTTGACAAAAAAGATAGACTCAAAAACAAGGGATGTCAAAGTTTTGCAGCCAACAATTGCCACGCAAAGCGGACGACCTTCAGAAGCGAATTCCCTTTATGAGTTGGATCGCGCAACGCAAGAGGTAATGAATGCGATTGTTGCAGCGCAATCCCAGGCACTTGGAGGGCCTCTTAATGGAATTTCCATTGATCAGGGATTACCAACCATTAACATTCAAAGTTTAGTTGGATTACCTGAATTACGTAGGCTCCGTAGGACTTTCATAAAATTGACGGGGCAAACTAGCTTAAGTGGTCCGCCCCCTCCTGCAGATGCAGCAAGTGCAAAGAGGATGTTTGTGGATTATTTGAACCGAGAACTGGGAGTTTGATATGCTAATAGGATATGTTGTAATGATCCTTCAGGCCTCAGAAGACATTCCAGAGGTTTAGTAGTGAGTTGGTTATGTATATTTGCATGAGCAGTTTTCACTTGGTGCTTTGGAGATACCCAAATTTTGTAAAAGTTGATTATACTCTGTTGCAATACCACATTTTCTTTCTCTGGACGTGTTTGTTTCAGAGTTTAGTACTATTTTTTTGTTCACCAACATAGAGAAAACTACTGTCAAAAACTACCTCCAAAAACGCATCTTCGTGAAAAACTACCTTATAGAGAAGAAATTACCTTTTAAAACAAAAATGTTGTAAGAAATTATTTTTAATCGGTTTTAGTTGACGACCTTTCTCAGCATTGACCTTTTATCTTTTCCCTTCCTTTTCCTCTATTTTCACCCAAATTTTCCCCTCTATTTTTCCCTTCTTATGATTTATTGGTTATTACTCCCTCCGTCTTTTTTTATTTGCTACAAGCACTTTTTCACAAAGACCAAGGAGGGAGTGGGGACCATTGACATAAATGGAATTAACAAAAAAGCATATAGGTAAATTGTGGGACCTATGTATTATATATGGAAACATTTACAAAATCAAGAAGGGAGTGATGGCAAATTTGTAAATAAAGTGTGGGACCTATGTACTATATATGAAAATGTTTGCAAATGTAGCAAATAAATTAAAACACCCCTAAATGGTAAAATGTAGCAAATAAAAAAAGACGGAGGGAGTACTTATTACCAGCTTTAGAGGTACTTGGAAGGACAGCAGTTTGAGATGTGCTTTCTAGTTTCTATTCTACTCTGCTTTACTGGAATTCCATTGCAGGCCCCAACGAGAGGAATTTCTCACATGGTTGCAGTCATTAGACCAGCTCATAATAAGTAAGAAAACGTCTGCCACCTTCCGAATCTCTGAACTATCAAGATCTCTGTTTCCTACTTTCTGTCCATTTTTTAGCTGTACTACTGTCTGTTTGGACTTTGGAGCAATGATCTAAACTCTTGCCTTGTTTTTAATTAAACTCCTTTTTTAATAGATTAGTGTGGGATGTGGATATATAAACACTGCTGTGCTAAATCTTGCATGGATTTAAAATGTCCAAATGAACTTGTCATGAAGTATTTCTCAAAATCAGAGAGATTTTGCTTTAGTTTCTAATAACACATTCAAAAAATTAATCAGCCCGTTCTTGACGTTTTGGAGGTCCTGGGGCGAACTAAAAAAAATAGGCCCTCCCTAATGTCAGCTACTATTTTTGACGTATATTGATTTAATCATATATATACAAATATATTAAAAGACGTGCGTGACAATGTATATACGCCACGTGGCACCTCTGTTACTCCGCTAGAATTGTGCAATATGTACATAAACCATGTCAATTAACAAAAGTAAAATTGGTTTGCAACAAGATTTGAACCTGTGGCACCTCTATTACTCTACAATAATTGTGCTATGTGTACATAAGTCATGTCAATTAACAAAAGTAAAATTAGCTTGCAACAAGATTTGAACCTGTGGCACCTCTATTACTCCACTAGAATTGTGCAATATGTACATAAGTCATGTCAATTAACAAAAGTAAAATTAGCTTGCAATAAGATTTGAACATGTGGCACCTCTGTTACTCCACTAGAATTGTGCAATATGTACATAAGTCATGTCAATTAACAAAAGTAAAATTAGCTTGCAACAAGATTTGAACCCAGGACCTCTTGCCATTATACATGACACAATTATCATCTCAACCAACTTTTAAGTGTCTACATTATTATATTTGTATATTTTAAATATTGAGTTTTCCTTAATATATTTTGATGGGAATAATGAAAAAAATGCATATCAAATTCGTAAAACAATACCAACCAGTGGCAAGTCCCGAGCCCAAATACTAGTTAATGATTAAAGTTTGGTTGAATATGGGTTTCGTAACTCATGAAATTTAGATTCATTTTAGCTTACATTTTGTATAAGGTACCCACTTGATTAATGGTTAATTGGTTGCATTTTTTATGACTTGTCTTCCTAAATTAAGTGATGTATTGCTTCTTAAATTTATCACATCATCCTCTACATTGAGTTATCAATTGGAGCCTCGGTTTTGGATTACGAAATTTGTAAGCGTTTATTACTTCTTTAATATTTTTTCAGGGTTTGAATTGTGAAAAAAGGAAATAAACTTTTTAACAATTCCACTTTGACATTTGCGTTTTTTTATTAACATCTAATATATTTGACTATCCTACTTTATTAATTTGTACAATTTTTTGTAAAAAAGAACATTTTGAATGTAAATATGTAATTTACAATAACATAAATTTATTAATATTTCATATGAACATTTATCCTTATACATTAGTAACTTTATAGTCGAAGTAGAGCAAAAGAACCATGTAAACATAAAAATTGAACAATTATATAAAATCGAAGGGGGTATGAAATAGCAGTAGTTACTCTATATGAGAAGGCAAAAAAAACCCACATACTAAAGATTAAGTAGCTATTTAAAACCATTATTGGAAATAAAAGAAAACCAAAAAGAAAAAAAAATGGCAACTGAAGCTTACAAAGGAAAAAAATAGAAAGTTAAAAGACACAAAAAGTAGAATAAAAGAAAAGTAAAAAGAAAAAAATAGAAAGTAAGACAAAAACTTTACGGGTGAGGATTCGGACCTCGGACGGACGAAATGCAACGAAAACAATCACGGACAACAAACCAATGAGCTACCACTAGTTATAGATAAATGTAATGCAACACTAATTTATTTATTCAATAATATCAAATTGCAAAAACAGTAACTTGGACTTTTTTTTCCTTGACCTGGGCGGGCATCCCTCCTACCCGGGCTTAGGGACGAGTCTGGTTATACACCCAGGTACATTATACTTATATACCATGAGCATAGTACACCCAAGACTATTGTGCTGCTCATTGCTCATTGCTCATTTCAAATTATCTAAGGTAGTGTTTGAAAATTTGTATTTCATTTCAAATAATGGATTTGAAATTTGGAATTTAAAGTTTGTATTTCAATTCCTAATAATTGTTTTGTAAAGGGGGGTTTGATAGAGGAGAGAAATAGAGGTTTAATAGAGGAGAGAGGAAAAGTGTGGCTTAACTAAAAGAGAGAAAAATAGATAGTAGAAAGAGAATGAGTGAAGTTGGGATATAGATACTCATGAAGTTGGGATATGTATGAGGAGAGAATTTCAAATGACAAGGTAATAGCTTGAATTTCAAATTCTACTAATATAGGCTTTTTGATGAGAATTTGGACAAATTTCATAATTTCAAATTCCATGCCATCCAAACAATAGATTTCATCCGAATCCGGGATTTGAAATGAAATCTTACTATCCAAACATAGCATAAATGAGCAAATTTTCCTAAAAAAAAGAATTTCAAATGAGCAAAAATTAGTATTAGATGCAATTGGTATACGTTACTTGTCTTCTTATCCTCTTCTGTACGAGAGAAATACTAATAGCTAGTACACTACCATATAAATATATTCTAGACAAAAGAAGTATACATAAAATTAATTATGACTATAAAAATCTAGATTCTTTTAGCAAATTTGTAAGAATTTATATACTTTTGCGTGTCACAAACTTGTTACTTAAAAGTTTGCTTCAGGATTCAATCTAGTTTTGAAAGCCTTTTTGCTTCATAGCATGTCAAAAATGGAAATCAATTATCAACAAGTTTTAATAGAAGTATACGTCTAAGCAACTACCACGAAGATACCCTTTAACAATTGAACAAGTTAACACCTACAGGAGCAGCAGGTGATAGCCTAGAGATATTGACATCCCCTCTAATTCCAAGAATTCTAGGCCTTGTTTGGTTGACAAAATAAATTACGAGAAGTGCAAATTCCTAGGAAGTAGAAGTATATGAAGTTGTTTGGTTGACAAAACCATGGGAATTTGCACTTCCTAGGAAGTTCTACTTCCTCCAAAATGGAGGAAGTTACTTACCTAGGTCCCCCTAGGTAGAGCTTCCCATAGGAAGTTCTACTTCTCATTATCAACCAAACACAATTTTACACTTCCTAGGAATTTCAAATACATGGAAAAAAATAATTCCTAGGAAGTATGACTTCCTATATACAACCAAACAAGGCCCTAGAATCGAGTCTCATCCCTTGCAAGTAGAAATTCTCAATTTTCCCCCTTCCCTCCTTGCAAGGGAATTCATCTCACCTAAAAAAAAATTAACACCTACGGGCTACAAATACAAGTGGATACTAAGACAAGATATACTCAGTAACTTTGTAATATTTTTCTCAGAATAGAGCGTAAGTTTAAAATTTCTCCTTAGTGGAAAGAAGCTTCAACCGAGTGTTTTGGTTCCCATCAAAAGAAAAAAGGAAAATTTCACTTGGTACTACTGTAATTTGAGCTTTTTTATTTGGTACCCAATTTTATTTTCTTTGAATTTCATATGGTACCATTATAGTTTGGATTTATTCTATAATGTAACATTATATTTAACAGAACATTAGTTTGGGAGTTAAATAGGGTTAAAAGTTTGTCTAATTTTGCGTAATAAACGTTTTGGGAGTCATTTTTGTCCTTAACGACCAAATTTAATGTCCGGTTTCACTAAAAAAAACAAATAGGCATTTCTTGACACGTAAAACGAGATTTTAGTCGTTTTTCTCTAATTTCGACTTCAATTTTGACTCATAAGAGCCAACATGACTCCCACACCTTAGGTGAACTATTCTCGATGCACAAGACACGTAAACGAGGCAAACTAGTAAAAGTATTTAACCCAAAACTAATGTTTTATTTAACGGAATGTTACGGTATAAAATAAGTCCAAACTACAAAATTACCATATGGAATCTAAAAAAAATTGGGTATCAAATGAAAAAGTATAAAATACATTGATACAAGCGGAATTTTCCTTTCTCATTATCACACACCTTCGATAATTTATTTCCCTGATTTCTCACTATAAATCATAATTTTATCTCATCTTTCATTAAATCCACCGCAAATATTAAAATTCTTTTATCAAAACCCTGATTAATCTAGCATATCCACTTCTTAACCATAATTGACCATAAAGAAAGGAAATTTTTTGATGGTTGAAAGTGATGATAAACTTAAAGGGATTATGATTAAAATTTTATAGGTTAGGGTTCTTGGTGGAATTTGGAGCTTCTATACTACTAATTGTATAATTTGTTATATTAAAGATAAGTTACAACAATTACTATGTTCTTTAACTATCAATTGTTATAGTTGACACTCCTTTTCACTTTTCATTGATCAATTACCACTTATCCACCTTAAATGCATGCAAATTTCAATTTGGGTAATGAGCAAAACTTTCTAATCATTCGATGTGTTCAACTTCACCATTAAGCTTAAAAACACCCTTAATTGCCGTCTGAAAAAAATTAAGGGGACTAAGAAGTTTGAATCTTAAATTAATTTGAGTTTAGATGAGAGAATTTTGAAGTTGTCGGATGAATATGGATTAAAGTGGGCTAAAGTTTTAGGTTATAAATAAGGATCGAGGAGAGAAAAATTGGAGGGAGGAGGACAAAATTTTTGGCAAAAATGATCCAATAGGCCAGTGGGACAAAGTGCCCACGAATGTATTATTCGAGCAACAAATTTGTGCTCGAGCTCATAGCTTTGTTTGGCACGTTGTTTTGCGAGTCTCCAACAATTTTTTATGAATCAAAGTTCTCTTTTCTTGTTAACAATGAAGATTTAATTGTTAATAATGAGTCAATTGTTGTAGAAACATGAATCTAATATATGCTTATCCAACCTAGATCTAGTAGGAAACGGGTATACTAACTTGATTATTATCATATCAACCAATACAAAATGTTATATATATGATAGACTTAATTTATCTTATAATCGAAGTAACCTTTTTATGGTAATGTGAAATCTCCCTACATAAGACTTGTAGATCAATCAATTAGCATACAAGTAACATACTCCAAAGTGAAAATTGTCCTTTAATGCTATTTATCCCCAAGCCTCGCCGCCTAGAAGGATATGCTAAAAAGTCACGCAATATGACTATAATTATATTGTTGCCGAGAAAAACGTCCATGTATCTAAAGGAATTCCTACATTAAATGCTAAATGAATAAAAACTTTGTTAAAGGCCCCAACATGAGTAGTTCCGTTGTGGACTTGTGGTGCACCATTGAGACACTGATAGTGACTCCCAGCAACTTGTCCAATTAAATCAATTGTTTATTCATACTACTTCTATAGTTCTAATATTGTTAATTGTTATCAAGAATATCTTCATCTTACTTCATTAACTACAGGTAGTCTGGACCTTATATGCTTATACTATAAGAAGTACTACACATTTGGCTCCATCAACTTGTGCAGAAAAAACAACTTACTTAGATTTTGTTATTATCTCCTGGACCAATACATTAATATGTCAATAATTACTCATATATGTACATATCAAATATATCATGGTGTATCACACTTTGTTTGGAGCTTTGGACCAAGCTATCGAGTGAGAGTATTAGCAAGTTTATTTATTTAATTCCTATGTAATCCAAATAAAGTGTGCTGAATCAAATCATGTTAATTAATAAGAGCCATTCGAACATAAAAAATATATATTTAATAAACAATAATCAATATCATGAATAAATGGTTTGGCTGAGACTGTCTTAGTGTAGCAAATAACTGAAACGGTCAACCATATTCCTCATATTATGTGGTCAGAGACAGAGTTGCTATAAGGCATCAACCAACGATTTAGCGGTTGTTGCTCGTGTTGTAGATTTTTTGTTGGTAGTCGGGACTACTGCTGTTCAAGTCTTTAAGTTACTACATTTAGATCCATTATTCCACATTCTGCAAAAACTTCGTTGCCACTGTATGTCATGCATGACTTTCATACTTAGAGAGAAAATATGTTTGTTTATTTGCTACTAATAATATCTTGTCATGCCTGACTTTCATACTTAAATCCTTTTTTTTTTGGTACAGTTCAGTTTCATTCAATTGCTTTCTTTTCACAATTTTAATTTAGTGCAGTTCAATCCAAAAGACAAGGCTTTAGAGGGGAAAATGTACAACCACGCTGGTTTTGGAATTTAAATGTATGTTTCTAAAATGATAAATTTGTCTTATATATAATGAGAAAATATGTTCGTACACTGACAATGGCTCAAATTGATAGATATACGATTTAAACTGATAGAAAAGGGTCTTAAATTGATATAAAAATATCATAAACGGAAACTCATTTTAGTCATTTTAATTACTGAGATTGCGTCTCAAGCAATATGCTTTGTATCATAAAAATCAATCATTTTGAACCTCTTATCAATTTTTCATGACATTATGCACATATCAAATGTATCATGGTGAATTCTTCAAATATAATTGTATTTTACAAGTGGGTTCGTAATGACCTTAATTCACACATACCAACATGCATAAACCTACATTTTAGTCAATTACAATGCTCAATTGAAGTAATATATAAATAATTACCATCACTTATATTCCCATTACGAGACAAGGTATATAATTTCAGGATCATACACTTTTATCAAATCATATATATTTTGATAAAACTACCAATAGGAATGGGAATTATTTCTTAAATAATGTTATATATATAGTTCATTTTATGTGGCCAGTTGATGTCCGTTCTTGAAACATAACTCACTCTATTTCTTATGAGTGCAATATTACATGACAGGAAGATAGATTAAAGGTGTGTTATCTTCTCCTAAATTTTCTTGAAGTAATGTAAATTGAAGTTAAATTTATTTGAATTGATAAGAACTTATATGTACTTATTAAATTGAAAAAAAAAATCCTCATGTACCTTTGAGGTTTGGCGTAATTTCCAAATTACCCCTCACATAATTGGGGAATTCCTCAGATACCCCTAAGGTTCGGGTTTGTTTTTAATATACCCTTACTATGGACGGAACCCTCACGCCATTAGGTTTTCCCCCTCTCTTTGCGCAATTTTCTCTCTATCCTCTCACCATTCTCCATTGATGAACCTCTAATCTTTCTCTCTCCTCCCACCATCCTCATTTGTGACATTCTAAACCTTAGAACTAATCCCCTTAATCTACAAACAATTGTTGCACAAAAATCAGTTCAAAGCCACGATGGTGGGGCGAATTCGGTAAATCCAAGCGACAAAAGATGGTGCAGATAGGCGGCAAAGGGTGGCGAGAACTGCGGTGGCTTATGGCGAACTGGGCAGCGAGGCAGGGGTGACTGACGACGGGCGATGCGAGCTAGTGGAGCTCCGGTGCGAGCTAGGCAGCAACTCAGGCAAGGAGGGCAAGAGAGAAAGAAGGAGGAAGCAAGCAGGGCGAGAAAGAAAGAAGAAGGAGGAAGCAAGCAGGGCGAGAGAGAAAGAAGAAGACTTCAAGCAAGGTGCGAGCTGCAACAGGGTACCAACGGTGTTGTTGTTCTGACGGTGCACCAGCAAGGGTGCGTAGGTGGTGCAGTGGTTTTCTGGCGGCGTTTGTGGCACAAAGTCAGAGAAGAAGAGGAGATGAGTGGTGAAGAAGATGGGAGGAGAGATGAAGAAGAAGAAGATGGGGAGGGGAGAGGAAAAAAGTTAATGGTGTTAACTTTTTGCTGTCATTAGTAAGGGTATTTTAGACCAAAATACAAATCCAAGGGGAATCTGAGGAATTCTCCAAATGTGGGGTAATTTGAAAATTATGGCAAACCTTAGGGGTACCTGAGGAATTTTCTCTATTAAATTTCATTTTATACGATGTTGAAACTAATTTGATTTAATCGAACTTACTTGACCTAAAACTTGTTAAAATTTTAAAGTAAAGAGAATGGATCCTGAAAGCATAAGGCCCTGTTGTGTTCAACTTATTTTAACTTATTTCAGAAAAATAAGATAAGATATAAGATCGAGATAAGATAAGATAATATCAGATAAGATGTTCTGTTCAACTTATCTTCACTTATTTCAGAAAAAATAAGATCAGATAAAATAAGATAAAATAAATTCAGATAAGACAAAATAAGTTAAATCAAACGGACCCTAACTATGCATTGAAAATATTACTCATTTACATTAAACAAATAACAACAAAACAAGGCCAACCAGAGAAAATATTATTGATCATCATGAAAATCTTGTTAAGTGAAGAAAAACACGACCTATATTTACAAAATCATCCATATACTTCACAAAATTACTAAAACCATCGACAACATACTATTGATAAATAACTCAAACTATATTAATAAAACTACTCATTATTAGCTAATATTATAATAAAAATGTATTGAATGACAAAATATTCTAAGAAATCTATGTCTTGATATACATAATCTATGATCTTCAATGATTAGTTACTAGCATCAACATGTCTGTAATAGTCTAATGAGCCATAACAACTAATTACACTAGAGAACATTATTAGAGAAAAAAACAGAAAATGTGATACGATATAGAGTTTTAGATCTGAACACAACACACTCACTCTCACACCCAACAATCACACTCTGATATTTCCAACCAAAAAAACTGAATAATCCGAATTTCACTCAACTCTTCTTTCTCTCTCTCTCTTCGTCATTGCTGAATCCTGAGCTCTCATTATACTTCTTCTCTCTTTCTCTCTCCTCTTCTTCTCTCTGTTTCTTTGTCTCTGATTTTTTATTCATTCGATTTTTTTTTCCACATTGAATTCCTCGTAACATTGATCACCTTTTCCAACTTTCTTGCTCTTTTTATTTTTGTATCGATCTTAAAACTCGGAGATCGCTTTTTCTCAAACCCTAGGCACTTCCTTCGGATTTTAAGGTTGTATTGTTTTTCTTAATTAGTGTGTAACTGAAGATTGTGATCTGAAATTTTGCAAGTTTCCAGGTCAGATTTTGATTTTTAAATTGTATTGTTATTATATTAGTTTGTTGTTTATTGTTTTTGATAATTCAATTTTATAGCTTATTTATTTGTTTAATGAGTGATTAGTTCATAATCTAATTGAGATCTGTGACATTCTTGTTGTAGGCAAATTGTTGGCGCTGTTATGATTTTCGTAATTCTTGGAGATTTGGGGTAATTAGACTGTAATTAGGATATTAGTTTAATTCTGGGGGAGGGGTTAGTGTTAGTTTTGGTGTTTCAGATGAACTGTTGAAGGGGGCTGGTACAATTTGGACATGAGAAGCTCTTGGTTTAATAAATTGTCGCTCGTTTTTGGTCATCGAATTCGCCATAATTGGTTCCTATTGTGCCTTCTTAGCATTCTTGCATTAGTTGCTCTTTTAGGATCCTCGTCGTCGTCTTTGAGGGACTTTGATACGTTAGGAACCCCTAGATTTCCCAATGTTTACACCAATTATAGGAAGTTGAAGGAGCAGGCGGTGGTTGATTATTTCGACTTGAGGTTTCTAGCATCGGGGAGTAATCCTAGGCAAAAGGAGCTTCCCCTTTGTGGGAAGGAGAGGGAAAATTATGTATTGTGTTACAATTTGAGTGCCAACGTGGAGGGTGGGTTTAAAGATGGTGAGGAGTTTGATCGACATTGTGAGCTGTCTCGTGATGAAGAACGGTGTTTGATCCGACCTCCTAAGGAGTATAAGATTCCCTTGCGATGGCCTGCTGGCAGAGATGTGATTTGGAGTGGAAATGTGAAGATCACAAAAGACCAATTCCTTTCTTCTGGAAGCATGACTAAGAGGTATCTCTTTCTCTTCTACGCTAAATTAGTAAATTGTGTCAAAAATAATTGGATTGCCTCATCTGCTTATAGTGAGCTTGAATTTCCTAATCGACTTTGCTAGGATGATGTTACTGGAAGAAAACCAAATTGCTTTTCACAGTGATGATGGGTTGATCTTCGATGGTGTGAAAGATTATACCCGCCAACTTGCAGAGTCTATTGGGCTGGGTAGTGACTCAGACTTCCTTCAAGCGGGTGTAAGTCTTCATTTGATTGAATTTTTTAGACATGTTGGAACTGACATGTTTTTGTTTGTGTCAACTTTTGGGAAGAAAAAAAGAAGTATAGGGTACCTTATAAGTTTGTTTCACAATTACAGGTGCAAACTGTGCTTGACATTGGCTGTGGTTTTGGAAGCTTCGGGGCTCATTTAGTCTCACTAAAATTGATGCCTGTTTGTATTGCTGCATATGAGGTGACTGGAAGCCAAGTCCAATTTGCCCTTGAGAGAGGTCTTCCAGCAATGCTTGGCAATTTTATTTCTAGGCAACTTCCATATCCATCATTGTCATTTGACATGGTTCACTGTGCTCGATGTGGTATTGATTGGGATGGAAAAGGTATGGGGTCACATGTTTCAGTCGGTTACTTCTTGAATTATCTCTCTCTATATTTGGGTTTGCAGTAGCCTTTTCCGTGCTATATAATTGGAATTAAAGCTTGAAAGGACTGTGTGTAGTATTAATATCCTTCCTACTATAGCTCGTCACTCCAGAGAAAGCAAAAAGAATAATTTGAAACATTCCTTGTCTGAAAACTAATATTTATTCTGAGAACAAGAATGCATCCTGTGATGGTATATTTAATTCTTTTGTGTGCTGATTTAACTATTCGAACAAGTTAAAAGGAAAGGAACGTGATATTTGAAAATATAATAGAATTGTTTGTCTCCCCCCTCTTCGTTTCTTTTCTTTACTTGGGGGGGGGGGGGGATGAGTCTATGATGCGTCATTGATGATTGAGGGATGCTCTCTCTTGCTTGATAACTTTTTCACAAGCTTTTCTTGTTTTGGGGCCTTTGGCTGTACATACCTTTCAGCTTGATACTGTGGTGCCTGTTGGAAATTTGGAATGCTTGGTATTTAGGCTAATGGTGCAGCATTTGGTGTACAACTTGTTGGGAGAAATTGGTACATTAAACAGGCTAACAGCATATCAGAAGTTGTAGGAGTCTTTCGTGATTCTTTTGTTTTCTGAAAAAAAAAAACAATATTCTCTTCATGTGCTGAGTGCAAAAGGGCATGTCTGCTGGATTGTCTTCATTATTGGGCTTTGCTAATTTAATACTATCAGGCATTCGGACCCTCATGGCCTCATGGGTTTCTTTCCGGTGCAATTCAGAGGAAACACACTTCATTGTATTCCCCCCTTCCCCAAAAAGATAATAGGAAAAATAAATTTGGGAATTTTGACTGAAATTGCAAAGGAGGTATGACTTGTGTTGAAGCTGTAGGAAAAGAAAGTAAACTGGTATAAAGGGGTTTGAGTTTTGATGTACCCTGTTGCTATTGTGAGGATCGCAAAATAGGGGTTATGAGGAGATCGTTACGCAGTTTTTGCTATCTAATGCAGTTCACTTTTTAGATATACCAGTTGATCCTGTACATTAGGCCATTAGGAAACTCTCTGCAATCTGTTCCAAGCTGTTGTCCAGCTATGTGGGTAAGTGGGTTTATTGGGTGAGGCTTTTGATATAGAGCTCTTGTGATGGCAAGAAACATTATTGCGTTTAGAAATGCAGAGGTCAATATATGAGAAGCTTGAGATCATATTGGTAATATATTGATATTGAGCGGCTGATTATGGTGAACTTTGTGCTTTATACATTGCTGTTCTTTGATGGTTGGGGTGCCTCTATGACAAAATCTTTCACTTTGTGTGACAAAAATGTATCTAAACTTTAAATAACATCTCAAACTGATCTAGAAATAATAGACTTGCCAGTTTGGCTTGTTTGCCATTACTATTCCAGTGGCTAAAGGGGTCCAGTTCTATATTCCTTGTGTGATGGCTGTAATTTTCGCAACTGAATGGTAAACTCTGTGTCAAGGCCAGTGTGATAGTTAGTAGATATTGATGACGAAGTAGAATGCTGTCTGTTATAAAGATGGTTCTTTATTTATCCTAACAATGGCCTTGTGGAACAGATGGAATGTTTGTTATTGAAGTAGATCGGTTGCTCAAGCCTGGAGGTTACTTTGTTTTAACCTCTCCCTCTACAATCAATCCACAAGGAAGTTTGTTGGCAACAAAGAAAGGCAACATGTTGACGCCAATCGAAGACTTCACCCAGAGGATTTGTTGGAGTCTTCTGGACCAGCAAGACGATACTCTTATCTGGCAGAAAACAGCTGATGCACACTGCTATACAGCTAGGTAAGCTAAGCCACATAGCAACTAATTGATGTTTACTTAATTGATCTGCATTTTATTATTAGTATCTAGATGTTTGTGTTGTAGCACATAAGCCTCACTCCACTACGTTGCTGTTGTGGGGATCGCTGGTCTCATTGGTGTGCTGTTTTGCAAATGTTTCATTCTTCTTTCTTGGTCATATAGGAGACAGGGACTGCCTCTTTGCCAGGATGAGCATGAAAGTCAATCTTATTACCATCCACTCGTCAAATGCATTAGTGGGACACATAGTAAAAGATGGACTCCCATTCGTAACAGGTCCAATGGTTCTCGGCTGACCTCGGAAGAACTTGAAGTTCATGGAAAGTATTGCTCCAATTATATTCTTGCCTAAGCTAAATGCAACTTGTTACTGATAAGGCGACTAAAGTGCTTACTTGCTGACGCCCTCAAAATTCTGCAGGTGTTCAGCACGGAGAGTTTTATGAAGAGAGGGAATATTGGAAGTCAGCCCTTAGAAATTATTGGTCTTTGCTTACCCCCTTGATATTCTCTGACCATCCAAAACGGCCTGGTGATGAAGACCCATTGCCTCCATATAACATGGTACGCAATGTCATGGACATGAATGCTCATTATGGTGGTCTGAATGCTGCACTTTTGGATGGAAAGAAATCAGCATGGGTTATGAATGTAGTTCCCGTGGGGACTCGCAACACACTTCCCCTCATACTTGATCAAGGTTTTGCTGGTGTTTTACACGACTGGTAATACTTCATGTCTAAAATCATAGTCTTGCACCCCGTGGAACAAATCACTATCATCAAGATTTATACTTTGTCCTTATCATGATATACTTATATAAGACAACCACCTTTGCTGAGGTCGAATTTTGACCATTAAGTGATCTCAAAATAAATTGCTAAAATTAAACGTAAATATGATTATACTTTTCAGTAAGAGGCGGCTGTGCAGTAGTTTTTATAGTCTTTATCAATCATGAGAACTTGAGAGGTTCATCGACCTCAAATAAAATAGATGTGTTACGTACTGGAGAAAGTAATTCCTTTTGGAGAGTAGATTCTTTGTGATAAATCATGCTTAATCTAGTGGATTTGAAGTAGTTATTAGTATTTTCATGTGTCGTCATAGTAGACCAAAAGTTACTTTAATTTTCGCCATAATTTCATGAAAAGGAATTTCTGTGCTTGAGTTCTGTTGCTAATTGGATGAATGACATGGAGAAAATGTTAGCCATTATCTGTTTCTTGATCAACTTTTAAGGAATTTGTCATCTACTTAACTCTTTTTTGTTTTTTCTCTTTTTCTGGGAAGTGTCTTGGGCTGCCTTGTAGGAATTATTCTAGTTATTACTCCAGCTTAAGCTGGTGTATGTTGAGAGTAGGATGTGGCCTTTTCTTTAAATTTATCTGGAGACATATCTCGTAAATGGAAGATTCACTTCTTTATTGCAATATTTGGTGTACTCATTGTGTTGATCAAATTTTTGTAGGTGCGAGCCTTTCCCAACTTATCCTCGAACCTATGACATGCTCCATGCCAGTGGGCTTCTCTCACTCCTCAGTTCAGAGAAATGTAGTATGATGGACTTGTTTTTGGAAATGGATAGAATTCTCCGGCCTGAGGTATGTCTTTCAATTTTTGCCTTGATACTTTATGACACGAGTAGTAGTGTCAGATACGGCTACGAGTGGAAATCAGCAGTTTTATGAAAATTATGCATGTTCTTTTTGTTCCGAAATGAATTGTCAAGTGTTAGTACTCATTATGAAGTATTAAGTAATCTGAAAATGGAGGTGAAATATATACATTTTTTGAGTAAAATAGTATCACATCTAAATGTTATTTGATTCTAGAAATTGGTCATCTTGACCTGAAAATATTTCCTTTTGTCCTGTTGGTATCATGGTATGTATTACTTGTACTAGATGTGGGGGAAAGGATGGAAAGTTTCTCTCTCTCTCTCTCTCTCTCTGTCATATACACACTCCCACATTCCCCTCTCTTCTTTTTGAGGTTGTGGTAGAACAGGGTATGGGAATATTAAAGCATCCCCTTCTCTCTGTTCTCTCCCCCCCCCCCCCGCATGTAATCTGTGCAGTAGTTTGTATAAGCTGATGTGTGTCGATCTTACTTTGCTAATGAGTTTTGCTACACATCTACATCTTGCAAAGTTTGACAGAAACCTTGTATTCCTTACTAGGGTTGGGTCATTCTTTCTGATAATGTTGGAGCTATAGAAATGGCACGCTCACATGCTACTCAGATCCGCTGGGAAGCCAGGGTCATTGATCCTCAAAATGGAAGTGATCAGAGGCTTCTTGTTTGCCAAAAACCATTCTTGAGAAAATAATCATTTTATCATCCAGAGCCTCACTCTGCAAGGGCCTCTGATTTGTCAACTCGGGTAACTTCTCTTAAACTGTTTAAGCTTAATTTGGCATAAAAAAAATACTGTATAATGCAATTGCTTTGTGATATGCATACATTTCGACAATTCGGAGGCTTATATTTTGGGAGATTCTACATGGTGACCTTATATGCTTTCGCATATATGCTCGGAGAAAAAATATATAATGTCCAAGAGTGACCGTTTGTTATTATATAAATAAACTTGATGTCAAAATAGTAATATATTGTGGAACATTCCATCAAAACGTTAAGACTGCATCAGTAGCTTTAATTCCATCATTCATGTCTTAGTCGTCATGTGCAACAACATTAGACACAGCTTTTTCTTGTTCACATCAAATATTTTCATGTAGTATTAATGCTTACAAGAATTCACAATCACATCAAGAATAATAGAAAACTTCCACCACATAGAATTTTGCAAGCCACAAGGTCACCACATAAATTTTCTTCTTTTTCTTTTGTCTGAAAATGGTAAAGTGGATGTCAAATGCTCATTTAGCTGCAATGTGGTCCGCATTTGCTAGTCACTGATAAGCCAAAGTTGCAATGTTGTGATAAATGTAAATACTTATAGCCTGTATCATCTGTTGAGTCGACCCCATGAGTGAGATTCAGTTTTCTCCCTTAACTTGCCTTGGGAAACTATGAGTGTTTGGCTGGGAGGAAAACATTATCCAAAGGGTGGAAAACAGTTTTGCCATGGATGGTAATGTTTTCGTTGAATGCCACATGTTGCTCCCTGTTCCTCACTTCCTCGCTTTCCTCGTTATACTGTCCCATCCATCTTCTCCCCTAATTTTCATTTTTCATTTTCTTTTTTAAGAACCAAACAGAGGAAAACTTGCATTGAAACTTATTGAGAATGTTTTTTCTGTCCAACCCAACAAACCTTATAAGACTTTTTTTAGCATATAGCAATCTTTTTCGGCAGCATAGCTGACACATTGATCTATATGATTGGGTTATCGCAGGGCAGAGTTTACATGAATATATATATGTATACAGAAGCTGCTTGGGCTATTGACAAATTTGGAAATGTTCATCCTTGATATGGACAGGTTGAATTTGTAGATTAGGAGAATATATTCATTGCAGAAAATAGCTGCAATTTTTTTGGCCAGGCATTTGTAGCAATTCATTCTTTCTTATTTTTACGTCCTCGTCCCGCAAGGTTTTGGTCCTGTTTTTTTTTTTTTGTCCATTGTTTTTTTTAATATATTTTTTAGTATTGATTTGTAATGAGTATTAAAGAAAGCATAGCAACCACGATGTGTAAGAAACAGGTGACATATTTCTTTTGAGTGGAAGAGTGAAGCTGTCTCAATTTTCGATCATTCTGTGTTGGTTGCTCAAAAATGTCAAGTTGAATTATTAATGATGAATTCCTAGTTGTACAATTGTCAAGTTGAAGGTGAGATGAATGTTGGAACATTTATAGGGTAATGGGTTTGATACTCATATGGCTTTATACTAGAAGAGGAGGAGGTCTAGTATGCAAAAGATTAGAGTACACAAAGTGGCAAAATCATGTGGAATAATCAAGGGAAAACAGAAGCTGGTCGCGGGTCGCGGCCAAGGGGCCATCGCGAGCTACGACAGGCGTCGCGGGTCGCGACCCGGGCCTCGCGAGTCGAACCTGTCTTCTGCCTTGGAACGTGAAGAGATGCTTTGATGGTTTTTTATCCGTTGTGATGTGTACGTTTTCATTTTAATGACTTTTAGGGTCCTTCAATCAGTGGATTAAAGGTCTTTGATTAGTGATTAAGATGGGGGTTATGAAAATAACCACTCTAATCTATGAAGGGTATATTTTCTATATAACCTTTGTGATTCCTTTGAGGAAAGAGTTAGAAAAAAAATTAGAATTTTATATACTCTCTAATCTTCTTGCTTTGCTTAAGAGAAACCTTGCAAACTTCTCTTGAGTGTTCTTCACAAACACAAAACACAAGTTCTTGTTGATTCACTTAGAAGATCATCTAAGTGGATTGTTCTCTCCATTGTATCTCATTAGTTATTTCGTGGTAACCCGGTGATCCTAGAGGGGCAAAATTAAACTAATAGGAAAGCGTAGTTTTCGTGCCTAACAATGAACTCATTTCATATAAGACACCAACATAACTGTACGATTAGTAGTTTCGTTTTCTGTTAAAAATTGTATTAGCTTTCATCAGGCATGCAAATTGTTGACCAAACATTGGCACATCGAAGCAGCTAAACCAAATGTTAAGCTCTTTGTCCATTGAGCCCTAGTTACCAGTCACTACTGCAATTACCTTCTTTTATCCTTCTATATGAGCCATTTCAGGTTTAATATGCAATATTGTGTGACACCAGTACTTATAAAAAAAAAGTGTGATACCAGTTTCCCCGCTTACTCTAGACGCAGGTTATGTTTTGCAGTAGTTGTTGTTGTAGTTCTTACATATGTTGTTGTAATACCGTGGCTCATAGTATAAATAACTCCGGTTCCTTAGATACGGGTAGTTTCTTTATCATTCTGGTTTGACATCAATCTTTTTATGGCCAGTACCAATCCTCATTTTAATTCCATATCCCACTTGTCTGATTTAAAGACCTAATATCCCCATCCTTATTTAAAATATCTAAAACTTTTTCTTCTACATCCATGCCAACTATACTCCAGAATTTTTGATAAAAGAGAGCACACATACCATCAGACCCTGGAGCTTTGGTGGGATGCATTTGATGTAGAGCTTCCTAAACTTCTTCTCGGGTATACGCAGCCTTGAGCTACTATGCAAGTTCGCAATCACCTTTTCGTGTACTTTTTCGAGAACGGGGTCCATGTCAACACCCTCATTTGCACGAAAAAGAGTCTCAAAATGTTGGGCGATCACCTCAGCAATTTCTGGTTCCTCAACATATTCCAGACCCCCTGCATCTTTAATTTTTGTAATGGAATTCCGGGTTTGACGTTGCTTCGCTTTGGCATGAAAAAATTTTGTATTCCGATCTCCATGCCTAAGCCAATCGTGTCTACTTCTTTGCTTCCAATACATCTCTTCTCGGCTTTCGAGTTCATCCATTCGGGAATCAACCATCCTCATTTGTTCAATATCTTCCGACGTTTGTTCACCTTTCATCAACTTGCGCATCTGTTCTTGGCAGCCTTGCATTTCTTTAGCAAAATCACCAAATTTATATTTGCTCCACTCCCTCAGTTTCAAAGAGCGGTTCTCATCAAGTTCCCCTTTGCATCTTCACCCTTACACCATGTGTCTCTTATGACATCCTCACAAGCATCTTCTTTTGTCCACATCTCTTCAAATCTAAAGAGGCATTTTTTCTTTCGCTCTCTAGGAGTATGCAAGCTCGTTCGCAGGCTAAGTAGCAGAGGCAAATAGTCCGATTTCCTTTTCTCTAAATAAGTCACAAACGAACCTCGAAAAATGTCTTTCCACCCTAAACTCTAAAAATTTAAAGTTACCTAAAACACTACTTTACCAATTACCATAATCTACTTTTTATGTCTAGCGATACTTTAATTGAGTCTAAACCCTAAGAAGCTCGTTGAAAAGTTATTGTTGAATAGGGAAAAAGTGAAGAAATTTCTTAACCATCATATATTGCTCTTTTATTTGAAGTCATTGTTGAATTGGTTCAAAATTAACTTTCTATGAAGAAGAATTTACTAGATCTTTGAAACATAAAATTTGAATTAAATCTAAATTATACTCCTAGTACTATGGAACTAGATAACTTAATTTTGACCTTAAAAATCTACATAAATACTGATATAATTAAATTGACTTCATTCCCCTAACAAACTGATTTATAATAAATAATATTATAACTTAACTAAATGACTCCTTACTTGAATATTACCAAAACCTAGTCAATTAAAACTAAACCCGGTTGCACATGTTTTCTAACTCTACCCACAAAAAATTGAATCACAATTGACAAGATAGTAATCCACCCTTCGTGATGTCTTCTCTAAAACCATTTGCAATACATGACATATTCACATCTATGAGACTATATCCAACATAAACTAATGTGTTTCCTTAATATATATCAGTCTTATATGCACGCTATTTATGCGAAAGCATATAAAATTATTCATATATATAACAAAGATAGAGATATAATGATCTTAATGTTTTTTTTGTTTAATTAAAGTAGGTAGTTGTCATATATAATAGAAATTTAAATTGGTTTTGTAATATTTGTTAATAGTTGAGAATATTTAGATAATTAAAAATAGACATTAAAAAGTGAGGAGTTCACTTATAAAATAAAGTGAGGAGTTCAAGTGACCAAACCAAATTTGCAATTGCCCCCGAAGAATATAAAGACCAATGACTTGTTATAAATGAGATCCCCCATTGCCTACATCCTCTTCTGATCTTCTCTTTGTAGTGACTATTGAGTATTGAGCAGCTGAAAAAAGAAAATTAAAGTAAAAACTTGGAGATGCGGGGGATCGAACCCCGTGCCTCTCGCATGCAAAGCGAGCGCTCTACCATTTGAGCTACATCCCCACTGATAAGATAACGATTACTTGTTGATACTTGATTATTATTTTCTCAAGTCTTGTGAATTTGCTATTTAAAGTTGATATATTTAAGGGCTCTGAAAAGCCTTTTTTTTTTTTAACTTCTCCTGTTATAGGAGTTACAACTTACAATATATCAATACACCCCTTGTAAAAAGGTGTATCACATAAACTTCAAATCATTTCTATTTAACTTTAATTAACTTAAAATTAGTTTTTCTAAAACAATAATTTATTTTATGAAACTTGTTTCATGTGACCATGTTATTGCTAAACTTCACTCATTTTACTTGATTGAACTTATTTATTTTGGCTGAACTTAACTTATTTATTTTGGCTGAACTTAGCATATTTATTTTGCTGAACTTTTAATAAGTTAAGAAGCTAAGAAGCTAAGTCTGGAGCTTAAGAGAGGGATTGATGTCATATTTTGGAATGGATGTGATACTATAATCTCTAAAATAGAAAGCTAGTCAATCATCGAATAGAACTTGACAAGTAAAAAAGTAATGGGTTTTCAATGCACACCATACCCACAAAGTTCTCGACTTCTCCTTTTCATTTCATTCTATTTTAATGATTTGAACCAAACACCTCCTAATTTTTAGATATATCCCCGTTCTCAGTGATCTTATTAATACTTATATCCTCGACCTCAGTTTGATGTACCCAGATTATTTTTCAACTGAGCTAAGGAGAATTTCTAAAAGTTGACAAAAACAACTAAGAATGGAGCCGAGGAGAGAATAAGAAATTGCGAAATAAAGGAGAGGTTGGGGTAAGTTGTTTATACATCTATACGCATATACTAAAAGGTATCGTCATTTTATCAAGCATTTCTATTTGCCAGATGAATAATTCACTCATTTAATAAGCATCGATCATTTGATCTCATACATTCGTTAGTAGAATTTGATGTGCAAAAAGGGAGGCTCAATGACGTTTGACTTTGTAATCGAAATATGACGACTAGATATGTATTTAAATTAAAAAAGTCAAATAAGATTCTTTCCCATAAAAAAAAAAACATACGGTGTGTTTTCATTAAAATTATACCAAATAAGGAAATTCTTACATTATTTCCTCAAAATCACGATATACATAAACCATAAAATTATGGTTAAAATTTATTTATGTGAAAGATATAATGAATTTTGTTAATAGAACACTAGAATTTTTTGCACGCGATGCGTGCTGGAATTTTTTTTGAAATAGAAATTCGATTTTCTTCGGCATAAGAGTCAAAATTTGAACATTAGACATACAAAGTATGGTTTAGTTTCTGTCACTTAAGTCTCTCACCATTATTTTTATTTTTATTTTTATTTTTACTTTTCAAAGTTAAATTCTATGAACATTGAATTCATTTATGATTTCTAATATTATAATTTTTTAGTTGATTTTTGAATTAAGTACAATACTTCATAAATTGTAAAGAAAGTGGACACTTTGATTTCAAGTCAATTTTTTCATAGGTTGTAGTTTGTAAGTGAATTTTTAAGTTTTTATAAAGTTTTCTCATTTTAGTGATTTGCATAACGTAAATTTTGCAATTTTATGATTATAGTTGACCTGTGAGTGATTGTTATAATTATATTTTTGGTATTTTTGTTTGAAGCGCCTTTGATTTGTAAGTGAATTTGTAATTTAGAATGGAAAGGGGGGGGGGGCAAAATAGGCATTTCAAAAGAGGACGCCATTGCTTCTCCCTTCCCTTATATAATAGAGATAAAACCATACTAAAATACTGAAACAACTTTTTGTCATTTTGTGTTGTACTCTTTTAAATGGGTTTTATTGATGAACGAGTCATTTGTGTTAGGCCGGTCTCGATTCAATTCGGGGACTTATTAGTTTCAAGCCAGGTAGTTTGGGTTTTGTTGATCAAGTTGGTCATCATGTCTTATTGATTTTTGGTCTTCATTATCAGTTCTAATTTGGACCTCAAGTTGGATTTGCTCTGCAAAGTCCGATGCCGAACATTTTAAATTGTGATTTCGTTGCACATTTTTTGTGCGATAATTTATAGCTCATGTTGTGATTTTCCATTCGAAACTACGACATAGTTATACACACGGCTCAACATGTACGTTGCGCCCAAATTGCAGTCATTTTTTCGACAACATGTACAACAACATTTTTCGATCGAGTTTTTGTAATCATCTTACTTTTTTTTTTAGTAAAAATGGTTTTTTGTCACCTACAAAAAACCTAAACTTATATGAACTGAACTTATTTAACATGATTGATCCTTATTAGAATTTTTTTTAAGTGTTGTATTAAATAGGATCAAACCTAATCTAAACTATTGAAACTTATTCTTTAAGTTGAAGAAAACATACCCTAATAAGTAGTGAATTTTGTTAATTGTGATATGTGTAAAAGTATGGAGGGGAGGGTGAGAAACAATCCAAATTATATCTCGTTTATAGTTGATAAGCCTGTGCCAAAACTAGTTAAGGAAAGAGTTTGTTCATCATATACCCGAGTGTATCATGTGCATGGTACACGTTAGAGATGGCCGATAGTGCGTGCCAATCCAGCTCATCCAGCCCAACCCACCTCGTGGGCTGTGTGGGTCGGGCCAACAAAAAGCCCGGTCCAGCCCAGCTCGAACCATGAAATTGGTGGGTGGGCCGTGGGCCAGATTTCTTGAGCTCAACCCGCTAAAGCCCACTACCAAAACAACCCATCTCGGACCATGAAACCGGTCGAACCCGACCCATGAATCAGACCAACCCAATCCAAGTAAATATTGAACCAAATTGTGTATATTTTAATCAAATTGTATATATTTTAATCAAATTGCATATACTTCCTCCGTTTCTTTTTAGATGTTACACTTTTAAAATCGCGGACTCCTAAACAATTTTTGGAGAGGAGGGAGATAGAGAAAGAAAACAAAAGGTCCCATATGATAGGAGAGAGATAGAGAGAAATTATTACCCAAAATAAAAGTGTAACATCTAATTTGAAACTTCTTAAAATAGAAAGTGTAAATCTAATTTGGAACGGAGGAAGTATTATAATTCAATCAAACTTAAAAATAATGAAATTATTCATTAATATTGATATTTGTACTTCCTCCGTTTTTTTTAGATGTTACACTTTCTATTTTAGGAAGTTTTAAATTAGATGTTACACTTTTATTTTGGGTAATAACTTCTCTCTATCTCTCTCCTATCGCATGTTCACATGGACCCTTTTGTTTTTCATTCTCTCTATCTCTCTCCTCTCCAAAAATTACCTAGGAGTCCTTGATTTGAAAAGTGTAACATCTAATAAAAAACGGAGTAAGTATATATTTTTAATTCATTTTAAATATTTTATGTAACAATAATGAATAATTTCAATGATTAAGAAATTTTTTTTAAAAAAATTCTCATGACGGCTCATCAACCCGATCCAGCCCACCAGACCCACGAACTGTGAAAAATCAATAACAGATCGGTGTGGGCCAAGATTTTTCAGCTCGCAGACCAGTTCACTCAACCCATGAATTTCACGGTCCGATCCTGAGCCATGAAATCTCAGCCCAGCCCACTACGGCCCACGGTTCGACCCGCCTAGCCCGCACCAGTGGCCATCACTAGTACACATTTTTGCTTATTTGCTTTGATCCTCTCATTTCATAATACATTTTGCTATGTGGATGGTTTTATATGAGTAACGAGTAAGAAAATAGATTTGGATGTACCATGCTTAAGGTTCACACAAATATATAATAAATTTTTTCGTTAAGTAACGTAGAAAAGGTGTCCCACAAATGACAAAACTACACCAAACTTGGTCAAAGAAAGGTAAACGATTTTCTAATTAGGTTTTATGTTATTATACCTAGTTAAGGCTGACAATCAGGTCGAGTTAGGTCGGTTCGTGTTCAGATCGATAATAAATGGGTCAAAAATTCCTCAACCCAAACCTAACCCATATAATAAACAGGTTGAAAAACTCAACCCTGACCTGACCCATTTAATAAACGGGTTACCCATATAATTCGTTTAACCCATTTTAATTCATTATATTGAAAAGTAATTATTTTCTTAAAAAACAAAATGAGCAAGTTACTACTAAAAGTATGCATGTTTAGAGTTTCTTGGAATAATTTATGACATATTTTAGAGATATTTTACTATATTTCAACCAAATTTTAGATTTATCAATATATATTTTCGAGAATTTTCTATATGTTTAAGTTAATCAGGTCAAAGCAGATCATTTTCAGGTCGAAAATGTCAACTTGAACCTAACCCGTCTAATTAAACGGGTTAATCGTGTCAACCCATTTAATTAAATAGGTCAAAAATCCAAATCCTAACTCGCTTATTTTGAATTAGGTTCGATCAGGTTGTCGGATTGAGTAAACTTTCCCTGTAACTAGTTTTTTCTCACTAAACTGCCCCATGTCCTCGACGCAAACTAAATTAGACAATACTAAATACTATATTACTATTACATGACACAGGTGGGTTGTACTTTGTAACACACATCCTTCAACTGATTTTTTGAGGGGACATCCTTGAATTGATTTATTTAGACATCAATCTTTGTATTTTACCAAGCTTTGCACTTAACAGGAATACATTCAAAACATAGCATGTTCCAACTTCCAACTTAGAACCAACCCAAAAAGTACTCTTACTATTATTGGTCAAAAAATTCACCAACTAAATCTATTATTGGTTTAGACACATACAACTTACTATTTTTACTCCCCCTTTTTTTTCTTCAAAAACATCCTTTTCTTTTTTTAGAGAAATTGAATAAATCAACCTATTTCTAGCCTCCGATTTTCGCGCTACTCTTTGAAAATTACTCACATCCAACGGTGGAGATTTAGTCTTCAATTTGACTTGCTTAATCCTTTCCCAAAAATATATATAAAAAAATAAAAACAAGGCTCGTTTTTCCTTACCACTTACCACTATATAAACTCCCTCTTTCTCACGCCACAACCCTCATTTCTCTCTCCTCATTCTTCAATTTTTATTTTTTGCAGTTTTGTAACGTTTCATTTTTCTGCAATTTGTTTTTGTTCATCTTCTAAATTTTATTCTCTTTAAATTTGTTCAACAATGTCGACGGAAAAGGAGAGAGAGACTCAGGTTTATTTGGCAAAGCTTGCTGAACAAGCTGAACGATATGAAGGTAGGCTTTGTTTTTTTTTTCTGCGTACTTAATTTTCTGTATTTTTGAGATGAATGTTGTGTAGATCCGTTGTTTTTTTAGATCTTTTATGGTTGATCTTTGATTTTGTGTTGTTGATTTGTTTAGATGATGATGTATTATTCGATGTTTTATTACCAGGAATTGAGGTCAAGTTTAAGGTGTTGAAACGTTTTAATTGGTAATGTTTGGGGTGGATTTTGTTGTCATTACGTAGAAATCTGGAATTTTTTTTTGATTTGATAGTATGTCTTGATTTTGGGAGTAATTTTGAGAAATCAGGAAATAAATTGTGTTTTTTTTTTTTTAATTTAAATTCTGGCTTGTATCATCTGGTTATTGCTCTGCTGATTCTGTTTGTGATAAAAACCATGAGATGATCATCTTAGGGTGATCCTTTTGTCGACGGATGTTCCTATTACACTCGTAGTCCATGAAGGATGAGAAGCCACTATATGTAGCATCTACGTCGAGAATTCAAGTATACGTTATTAGTCTGATCCTTTGTGAATTTGGTTATTGCTTCAGGCGATCTTTAATATGTATTATTAATCCCTTTTTGGAGCCAGTGACGAGGATAATGGGGGTAGGGCGAGGCGAGGGGTGATTTTACATTTCAGTGTCTCAAATACAGTATAGAAATGATAATTTTCTCAGGGTATACATTGTTAATTTGTTATAGGCAACCATATCTTCAAAGAAGTACAAATTTTTTGTAAGAGTAAATGATATGACATGTATCCTGTATCCATATTGAGTAAATGCAGATTGATAGACCCAGTTTCATGCTGTAATACCTTGCATTCTCTACCCATGTTATTAGAGTCAAACTAGGTTGTATTTTGTGATTCTTGTTTTATACCCATACTTTTTTTGTGGGTGAAATATTTTTAGAAACCATGTTATATTATACTTCAATTCTTTATTAATCTCCCCATATGGCTTAGGCACACTTATTAAGGTAATAGAAAGAGTAGAATCAAATAGAAGACAGGTTGTTTCTAATATTATGTGAAAAGTATACGGTATATAGTGATCAGTAGTAGACTTCCATGCAAGAGAAATGTGGTGATTGATAAAACATGGAGGAAGTATCATAGCAATGTAATAAAAGCTTGTGGAATCCAAGTTTTTCATAGCATTGAACTTGGTTTGACTCCTAAACTTATTATATGGGTATGGCTTGCTTATTTGATTGCGACCTTTTGTTTCTTGTCCTTTTAGAAGAATCTTAGTAGTTTGTCATGTGTTTATTATTCTACAGTCGCTTGTCCTCCTCAATATGTTTTTTGCTCACATTGGTTTGAACACCAACCCCTTTTAGAATCTAAGAGGCAAAAGAAAATAGTAGATACTTAATCACCATCAGGTGCTTCATTCCTTTTATGAAATGACAATGATTTATTGCCATCCGACATTTACAGTAGACAACAAATGAATCAAATGCATATCTAATATTCTAATTTAAGAAAATAAATCTCTTCTAAGAATACTAGTTTTTGTCAATTCTATATTCCCTTTCACCATCTTGTCATCTCATGGTGCAACTTATTTGGATTGGTCCGACAATTTGGTATAATATTCCTACGTCAAAATATGCTTTATTGATGTAGTATTCGAATAATTGGTACTCGTTGCAAAGCCATAAGGAAGTAATCAACAAAATTATCAATATCATCAAAAAGTGGGAGGGAATAACTAACAAAGTGGGAGGGAATAACTAACACATGAGGAGATTATTATTAGAAGAACCACTAACAAACAAAATTCTAATTTTTATGGGAAAAACAATCAAAAATTGGGGCTTACATGGCAGCCCCTAGAAATGAGGGTTTCTGGAGGCTAGGGCTTTAGAGAGAAAGAAAGCGAATGTGCTTATATCAACTTTAGGTAGCTCTATAGTGTTTAGACTGAAATGAAAGTGGTGAAAGGGCCGTGATATTTTAGCAAGTATATATGACTCTATTAAGTCTCTAAGTGTATTATGAATTGAAAAGATTTTCCTTGCTCTCCTCCTTTTTTCTTTATGTTGCTATTATTATTCAAACAAGGATCTGGTGAATCCCATCACAGCCACCACCATCCTCACAACTTGTTTATACTATCCTTTTGCTTGCTTCTTGGATTTTTATTATAGCAAGAGTCAGAAGGGAAGTGCGGTTTTTTGTTTACTAGGTTAGTATACTTATATTTCATCTTAAAAGAACACTGATAATCAAAGGTGCTCTCCATCTAACCCTCCATAGAAGGGAAAGTGACTACAAGAAAACCTTATTGAGGGTAACTCACAGCACCCTCCCTCCCTCCCTCCTTATTGCAACCTAAACGTAATGCCTGATCAAAGGGTGCATATTACACACTTTATATAGGAAAATACAGCATCATTTGATACCCCATAGTTGAGATTTTTTATTTGATTCATTGGTAAATGTGAGTTGAATAGTTGATCTCCGATTTATTGATTTTTTTCGGTTTTTTCCATTTTCACAAATCTTTATCATTAGAGAAACTCTCGTGTGGGGTGGTTTGGTCAAGGGAATTTAACTTTTAAGTAAGGGAAAATGAGACATACCTTTGTGGGGGTTCGGTTCGGGTTTTTCACAAATCAACTTCGTCTTTCTCTTGAATGGGAAATCGAAATCTCTAATTCCCCCTTCTCCACTTTGTCATCATGTTCAAAGGACATAATCAATTCAACTATCCTCTTCCACCTTCCACCACCCATCTCCCTCCTCGTTCCCATGATAACATTTATTTTCACCCTAAAGAAGCTTCCCCTACCACCTAGGCTCATCACCACCGCCTAATGCACTAGGCAGCCTAGCCTAACTAGCTAGCTAAATCACATGGTATGCTCCATTCCACTTATGCACACATCAGACCAGCCTCATCCCCATCAAGTACCAACCCACATGACTAATAACATCACCAATACCGAGATCGAGCATCACTTTTCAGCCCCACACGCACCAATCCTACCACACTCAGAACCAGTGCAAACCCCATGTACGACAACCACTAAAAACCAACAGTCCTAAAAACCCAATCTGATGACAGTAAGGAAAGAGAGATAATGGCGGCAGCCCCACACGCACCAATCTTTCAGCATGAGTAAGACAAATTCTAAATTTTCACATTGATTAGGCTAGTGGCCCATGAGCAGTAAAGATGATGGAAGCGGCTAGTGGCAGGTGGCGTGATATGCATTTGTATATCGAAGTGATAGCATACCTAGATGAATAGAGAAACTAGGTTTTGCGTGAGGGGGTGGAAGTGTTCAGGTGGACAAGGATATAAGAGTGTGTAACCATTTGGATCCAGTTTGGCCAAGGCTTGGTTTAAACTTCTTTAGTTTGTTATTAGCCAAGTTCAATCTAAAATTTACAATTCGAATACTTAAGAAGACAAACTTCAACTCAATCGTGTTCAACTCTTCGACTGGTAAGCTCATTTATTCAAGAAAAGTAATATATATTTTTGAAATTTTCATGATAAAATTAGGTATCCTTTACCCATAATACTATTCCAATTTAGTCACATAAAGAATGTGACTATAAACATGAGCTGGTCAAGTTGATGTTAGTTGGGAGCCGTGTAGTCAAATGACTAAAATCGTTAGTATTTTAGCATTCTTATTATTGAAACATATTTCATTGATCCAAGTTCGAGTATGGCTCAAACTTGTATTGTTCTTATCAAGCGAAGCTTGAACTAGGATTTAAAGATCATGGTGAGATCGAGCTCGAACTTGGGGAAATTAAGTTAAACTGAGCTGAGCTATGTTAGTGTTAGGATCAGGTCGGCCCATGGTCAGCCTTATGGAGATGAGAGAATGATATAATGTAAAGGGGATGGGTTGTCTCCCGTCTGATAAATATCATGGGTAATTAAAGGGAGTATTTTTGTTTTTACTTTTTTTCTCTTTCTTGATTTCTTGTCCTGAACCAAGTACCTCTTTATTTTGCTATGAAATATGTTTACATATTGGTAGCCTCATGGACATCTCTACGTACTCACAGAGGACGAATATAAAGCTTTACAGTAGTTCTGTACTTCTGTATTTTTGTTTTGTCCTGTTTTAAAATCATTTATAAGGTTGCACGACAGTTGGCATTGGGATCTTTGTTGAATTTGTGTGATTGAAAACAGACATTAGTTATTAGTTGTCTTTCTTACTGCTACGCCTGTGGTACGCAGAAATGGTTGAATGCATGAAGACAGTAGCAAAACTTGATGTTGAGCTGACTGTAGAAGAGAGGAACCTCCTCTCTGTGGGTTACAAGAACGTCATTGGTGCTCGGAGAGCCTCTTGGCGTATAATGTCTTCGATTGAGCAGAAGGAAGAATCCAAAGGAAATGAGAACAATGTCAAGCTCATTAAGGGTTACCGTCAAAAGGTGGAAGATGAGCTCAGTAAAATATGCCAGGACATCTTGGCTATCATAGACGCACATCTAGTTCCTCATTCCGGCAGTGGAGAAGCCACTGTTTTCTACTACAAGATGTAAGTCATATTGTCCCTTTCAGGATACATATCAGTTTTTGCTGTTCATTGACGGTATTCATAAAAATTGCTTACAGGCTGTACACTATTACCCTTGCTTTAAATTTGTTATTCAGGATCTTGTTAAAAATGAAGTGTCTTTAAATGTGCTGATAAAATTCTTAAAGCAAATTTGATATTCATATATTGTCAGATCTCATTGTAAGTAAGATACATAATTGGGAGCCAAATTTGGCTATTTACTAGTACCACTTCACATCAGGAATGAGATAACCTGGAGAAATTTTAGTGGTTTGGTTGACATATAATTGCACAAGAAGTTGATCTTCGTGTGAAGAGTTATATACAGATGGGTTTGAGCTCGACTAGAGGTACTTGTGAGGTCTACCCTTATGTTTCCCCAAGATGGACTGGGGCATCTGTGAGGGGTCAACCCTAGTTGTAGCATTCAACTTATCTTAAAAAAGGTAAATATATGCAGTTGTTAAATGGAGGAAATTTCTTACCTAGTCCTCCTTAGCCCTTTGGTAATTGAAACTTCCCATGGGAAGTCTAAATTCATGTATTCAACCAAACAAATATTGGCATTTCCCAAGAACTATTATAACTTCCTGGAATGTTAAGTTTCTTACGTGGCTAGTGAAGTAGAAAAATAGGATGGTTTGGTTTTGGCATATAGCAGAGAATTTGTCAATACTTTCGATTAGGTGCTTATTCACTGACTGTCAATTCGCAGGAAAGGTGACTACTTCCGCTATCTTGCTGAGTTTAAGTCAGATCAGGAAAGAAAGGAAGCTGCTGAGCACTCACTGAAGGGCTATGAGGTATTTTAATTTCTCTATATACTGATTCGGCCATAGAAAAGCCAGTTGTATGAAGTTATTCATCTGTTGGTTGTTTATTAATTTGTTTACTTTCTATTTCACTTTGACAATATTTTGTTAAGGCTGCTTCTGCAACGGCAAATACAGATCTGCCTTCTACCCATCCCATTCGTCTTGGTCTTGCTCTGAACTTCTCTGTCTTCTACTATGAGATTATGAACTCTCCTGAAAGGTCACTATACCAAATTCCAGCTTCTTACCTGCTGAATACCTTAGAAATTGCTCATACTCAACTTTTGACTGAACTGATACTTTGCAGGGCGTGCCATTTGGCCAAGCAAGCATTCGATGAAGCCATTGCAGAATTGGACACGTTGAGTGAGGAGTCATACAAGGATAGCACCCTAATTATGCAACTATTGAGAGACAATCTCACTCTGTGGACCTCTGATTTGCCTGAAGATGGAGGTATATGCCCTAACATAGCTACTAATAATGGCCAAGCAATGTTGTGAGTTGAAAGACTCTTGGCATTTAAGCTGAATGCTAAATGTGGATCCCTTTGCACAGATCGTGAGAACTTATGAGCAAGGGTCCACCATATCACATCTGTAGTATTGCACTTTAGCTAATATTACATCTTTTGAATGCAATTAATAATAATTTCTTTATATATGACTGGATGATATACACATTTTGTTGCAATAAATGCTATCGTGTAGGTGAGGAGAATCCCAAGACCGAGGAAACGAAACCCGCCGAGGCAGAAGTAAGTTGTTGAAATTTGGTGGTCTTTTAATTTGTTTGTAATGAAGTTACTAGTTATTAGACTCAGGCTATGCCCCGGGTAGGGAAAATTTTCATTTATTAATAACGTACTTTAAATGATAGCACTAAATTTCGCTTGGTCTAGTGGTTAAGACTTTGATATATGAACTTGAAATCACGGGTCAAAGCCTATACTATGTAATTTCTAATTTTTTTATTGTACATGAAGTAAAATGCCCTTAGGAAGAGCACCATGTGGTACCGTTCCTTGTTTAGGAACGCCTTATAATAGATATATATATATATTTGCTTTTCTGTTAATGTTTTCGTCATATTTTCACTCTCTTTCAGGGGCAACAGTAACGTCTTGATCCAACCTTCCAATTGGCAAGTAATTGTTGTACCAAGGATGCTTAAATTATTGCTGCAGAATTTTGTGCTATATTAGCTTGGAGAGTTTCGGTCAAATGCTCTCTTATCTGCTTCTATCTTAGATTGTTGTTTGAACTTTCTTTTGATTTCGCTGTAGAATCCAAACAGTATTATTTTTGTTACATATTTGCAATTGTAAGCTCTTTTATATTGCAATTGCAATGTTGCTTTTTTCTTTTCACAAAAATTTCAATTGCCCTGATCTCTGATTTTCATGTTCCTTGGAGTGGGTCATATTTAAGAGCTGCGAATTTGCGCGCCGTGAAAGTTGGGATTTGAACCCAAAACTTGCATTTCTGAAACGGGCATGTTTAGGCTCTAGCAACACGAAATTTCGTTTATCCCAAGTCCAACTATGTAATCTAGGAGATTTGGTTTATCTAATGGGTCATGCAATTAGTCCAAAATATTGATTATACAATATTGATTATACAATTACTGTGCTATATGACCAATTCGATAAAAGCTGGGTCATGCAAGTAATAGCTGTATGCTTAAATATTAATTAGTAATACTGTGTTATATTACCAGTTCAATAAACGCTGAAAAAAAGTAGACATGGGATACATATATAGAATGTATTTTTCATCCAAATAAGGAGGTTTATTAAGTAACTAAACTGCTGCTACAACTTATCTCAACCCAAGAATAAACGTGGATACATCATACATGTGATGCAAGTATGCTCATAATATGCAAAAAAACCTTATTTTGAGTGCTACTAGTTACTGGCTAACAAGTCGATCTTGAATAAGTGACGACTACACTTTCACTTCCTCGCCTTGCCAGCAGCCCACCACCCATGTCCTTATAACCGTACCCGTTATGTCCCTTATAAGTGGTAACCGTGTGGAACTTCTTGCGAAGTGACTTACTGAGGCGTCATTTGACCCTATTTATCTAGTTTATTATCATAATCGTCATTATTGTCGGAACCTATATCCAAGTTAATTACGTGAAACTAGTTTTGTTTCTCCTTGCATCCGAACGCCTATATCCAAGACTACACTTGGAACCACCGATAAACACACTCTCATTCGGTCATAAAATCAAAGACTCTAGCGAGTCTGGAAATGGGTGTTGAAATCCAAATTAAAACTCCACTCAAGACTCTATTGTTGTTGAATATCACGTGCGCATGCAACCACTTTTCTTTAACCAAATCAAATCATGCCATCTATAAGTTAATTACTAAATTATGTAATTGCTAAGTCAGCATAGGTTGTTAGTTTGTTAGACTTGCTGTTAATATCATTGTATATATAGCGATGTATTAGGACAAGTTCAACATCTTTTTCTCCTACATAATAAACACATATTCATTTTCTCCCTACAATATAACATTGATGAATTCTTTAGCTCAATTTGTTCTATGGTATCAAAGCTGAATCTCACTTTTGAGATTGAGGTTTTCGCTTAATTACAATCGCATTGTTTTGAATCGATTGCAATTACTGAAAGTTTCTTTGCGATTTAATCGAAATTGTAAATTGTAATTGCTTGATTAAATTTCTAGAGAATCATTAATGGTAATTACTGAAATTTGTTCGCGAATCATATTGAAATTGTGAATCACAGTTTCTTGATTGAAATTTTTGGAGAATTAAGTCATTTTTGAGGTTCTATCAATGCAAAAAATGTTCATAATGCGAACAATGGAGGTAATAATATAGGTAATCTAGATCCTCTTTTCATTACAAATTCAGATAATCCTACTGCATCATTAGTTTGCGCAACTTTTAGTGGCACAAATTTCATTCGATGAAGTAAGAATATTAGGAGAGCTCTTGTAGCTAAAAATAAAGAAGGATTCATTACTGGAATTGTGCCAGTGCTTGATGTAACAAGTGGAGATTATGCTAGGTGGATTAGAGCAGATTATATGGTTATGAGTTGGATTTTAAGTTCAACGAGTTCAAATGTTGCTGATGGTTACATATGTATTTACTTCTGCTGAATTGTGGAGTGAATTGAGTGAGAGATTTGGACAATCTAATGGTCCATTGATCTATCAATTGAAGAAGGAAATTGATGGATTAAGGCAAGAAAATCTGACGATAATTGTCTACTATGAGAAGATCAAGAAACTTTGGGATGAATTAAAGTCATTAAGATCTTTTCCAGTATGTAGTTGTGGTATCTTGAACTAATGTACTTGCCAATTTCTGAAGAAACTACCAGATCTTGAAGCTGAAGACAACTAATGCAATTCTTGCTAGGTTTGAACAGTGGCTTTGATAGTACCATAACTAACATCTTGTCCATCGAACTTTTGCCAACAATAAATAGAGCCTTTTCTATTGATCAACACATTGAGAAACGGAAGGAAATTGCTGGTAATTTGGATATATCTGAGAGATGTGCTATGGCTGCTCAGAGGTATTCTCAAACTGGAAGAGGACAAGGTATGTTTGGTTATGGACAGAAGTTTCAAGGAAAGCGTGATTGGAAGAAAGAGAAATAAGATAAAAAAAAGGTGAACGTTGCAAAGCTAAAGGTCATACTGCTGATCAATGCTGCAAGTTGATAGGGTATCCGAAGTGGTATAATGTAGTTAAGTCTGCTAAAAACACCATTGGACCTGGCTATAATGGAGGGAAGAAATTTGCTGAAAATGTGCATATATCTCAAGAGAATGAGCATATTCATCAAGCTGATACTCCTCAGGATTTTGTTTAAGAATTAGATAGTCAATCTAGAAAGTCTAGCAGTTCAATTGATCAAGAAATTCTGACTTCCATGTGTCAAGAAGTCATGAAAGCAATGACAGGCAAGCAATCTTGCATACAATAACGCTTCATTTGCTAGTTTTGCAGGTACTCTTCTTTCTAAATCTAATGTTTCATCACATGATTTTTCTTGCACTTGAATTGTTGATTATGGTGCATGTGACGATATGGTCTATGATGAAAGAATTCTAGTTAATAAAAGAAGATTACAGAAGGAAATTAGAGTTGGATTGCCTGATGGAACATTTAGATGTGTAATACTGATTGGCAATGTCATATTGAGACAAAACATGGTGATTGATGATGTTTTGTGTAAAGAGCCTAGGCACTAGTATTCTACTTTACTACATCATGTGAGCTGCACATGTTATATTGCTTAGGTGTTTAGTCACGTTTTGTCTTTATTTGTAATCTTTCTAGGGATTGCTTCCCCTAGTTGTTTCTCCACTATATAAGGAGAACTAGGTTGCTTGTAATAGATAGAACAACATAATATAATACACAAAAAAAGGTTGTGCCGTCATTCAAGGCCACCAACCTAAAAATCCTATCTTGCTCACTGCCATTAACTGTCAGCAGCATTCATCCTCTCTCATCAAATTTCTCTTCATGGTATCAGAGCTGAGAGGTAAATGACGAATCTGTTTAAGTTATTTTCTTGTGCATTGCAAGATAGTATAAAGTTTGTATCTTTGAATGTCTATTGAAGAAAAGCATCTGTAGACATCTGTAGTTCTTCAAAGCTTAAAACTTTGCTCACTAAAAAAAAAAAAACTTTAAAGTCTAAGTTATGGCTGGAGGTGACAACAGCAAAACCACTATAGAATGTAGTAGTCCTCTGTATCTACATCCTTCAGATGGTCCTAACACTTTAAAAGTCGAACCACAGCTCACTGGAATTGTAGACTACATACCATGGAAGAGGCCCATGGAAATCTCTCTTGCAACCAAGAGAAAACTTGGTTTTGTCACTGGTGCTTTGACAAAATCAAGTACTGATCCTGTGTTGAAGGAAGCCTAGGAAGCCTGTAATAATATGGTGACAGCTTGGTTGCTTAACAACATGAGTGAATCCATAAAAAGATCAGTCATGTATATTAAGTCGTCTAAGGAAATCTGGATGAGCTTAAGAAACAGGTTCACTGTGAGCAATGGCAATAGAAAATATAGGTTGAACAAGAGCACCTATGAAGTAAAACAAAATGAAAGATCTGTGTCAGATTACTACACAGACTTGAGAGTTCTCTGGGAAGAAATTGAGTCCATGAATGATTATCCTCCTATTACAAATGTTAACTATGAAATTACTGCTTACATAGAAGCAATAGACCAACAAAAAGAAGAACAGAAGTTGTTTCAGTTTCTCAATGGGCTGGACTCAGGCTATGGAGCTCTAAGGAGTCAGATCTTGCTCATGAGTACTCTTCCAACTGTAGAGACAGTTGTTTCAATGGTCCAGCAGGAGGAGTCTCAAAATGAAGTCTTGGGAAAAGAAAAGGAGGAGAGTGCTGGCATAGCTCTCTACAGCAAAAATGAAAACACATCTTTTTGCACAGTGTGCAAGAAAACTAACCACACAGCTGATATGTGTTGGTTTAAGATAGGTTTTCCATCTGGAAACAGCAAAAACAAGCAGAAAAAGAGCTTTGAAAATGCTCAGGAGAAGGGAGTTTATCATGGAAAAGGAAGAGGTCAAGGAAACTATGGAGGACCCAATGCAAAGAAGAAGGGTGGTTACAATGCTCAGCTGAATGTTGGAAGCACTGAGCTTGCTGCTGCTATTGCTCAACAGCTTCAGAGTATGTTGAAACTGAGTGGAAGTTCAAGCAATGCAGCTGCAAAACAAAATGATGACACTGATGAAGAACTTGAGAACCACTTTGCAGGTACGATATGTTGTCACTATGTTAGCAATACAGAAAGTGCCTGGATCATAGATTCAGGTGCTTCTGATCATATGATAGCCAGTCTGGAGAAGCTTCACAATGTGAGGCAATTGTCACATGAACCCAAAATAAATCTACCCAATGGAGGAACAACCTATGTAACTCATGTTGGCAATGTTCATCTCTCAAATGGAATTGAGCTGAGAGAAGTTTTGTTTGTCCCTGATTTTAAACAAAACTTATTGTCTGTTCAAAAACTTTGTGAAAATGATAATTGCTCAGTAATTTTTTACAAAGATTACTGTGTCTTGCAGGATTGCATCACACAGAAAACTAAAGACATAGGGACTGCCACTGGTGGGCTTTACCATCTTCAAAACCAGCCTCTTTCAAGTTAAGATTCAAGATCCTTTTTCAGCTCAAACACAACCCAAGAAAAGAAGCCTAAAGTGTTCAAGAAATCTAAGGCAAATGTTAGCCAAATTCCTAAAACAAGTGTTAGTAACACTGTGAAAAGAGAACAAAATGTAGTTGATTGTTCTGAAAAAATTGCTCTTGTTAATGACAATTCTTGTAATACTTTGTTATCTTACAATGCAAAGTGTTCTGATTACTCTATGTGGCATGTTAGACTTGGACATGCATCTTTAGGCAAGCTTAAGCATATTACATGTTTAAAAAATCACATCAAACAACATAACTCTCATATTTGTCTTTCATGTCCCATGGCAAAACTTACAAAATCTCCCTTCTCTTCCAGTGAAACCACAGTGGCAGGCCCTTTTGACCTTATCATATTGATATATAGGGTCCTTACAAAGTTGCCTACAAACAAAAATACAGATTCTTCTTAACTGTTGTTGATGACTAACAACTTGGGTTCATCTTCTTAAAAATAAATCTGACTCATTTGCAACTATCAAAGATTTTTGTACATATGCAAAGAATCAATTTGATAGGAATGTTAAAATCATCAGGTCTGATAATGCTCTTGAATTTAAAGATCAAGACTGTATTTGCTTTGTTCACTGAAAAGGGTATTGTTCATCAGACTAGTTATGTTGACAGACCACAGCAAAATGGAGTGGTAGAAAGAAAGCATAGGCATCTACTTGAAATTAGTAGAGCTCTGAGGTTTGGTGCTGGATTGAGCTTGTCATATTGGGGTGATTGTGTCCTTGCAGCTGCCTATATTATAAATAGGTTACCATCTCCTGTAATCAAACACAAGACTCCTTATGAAATGATGTATGCCAAGCTACCTGACTATAATCATCTTAAGTGCTTTGGTTGTCTTGCCATGGCCTACAATCCAAATAGAATAAAAGATAAGTTTAAGACAAGGGTTGTTCCTTGCCTGTTTTTGGGATATCCCAAAACCCAAAAAGGTTACAAGCTTCAAAACCTTCTCACAAAACCACATTTTGTCTCTAGAGTTGTTCAGTTTTATGAACATATCTATCCCATGCTTAAAACTCAAACACATAACTTTATGACTCCTGTTCCCATCTAGCTTCCCTCACAAAATTCTCCTGTAGATATCTCTGATGAATCTACATTGACTACACTTAATAACAGTGTGGAACCGGCCAGTTCTTGCTCAACCTGAAAACCAACCTATACCTACACCAACACCTAGTCCTGAAGCTTCACCTGTTCAAACTTCACCTGAACCAGTGCCCTTGAGAAATCTACTAGAGTATCAAGGCCACCTGGGTGGTTAGATGACTTTGTTACTTCAACTCATACAAACAACAATCAACCAGGAGTGGTTTTGCCCTCTGTGACAACCAATGCAACGGAGCATTTTGTCAACATGGTGATGGAAGTGTTGAAAGGAAGAAGGCAAGGCTAGTAATTCAGGGATGTAATCAGAAGAAAGGGATTGAATATACTCACACATATGCTCCTGTGGCTAAAATGAGTACCATCAGGGCGTTGCTAGCTGTTGCTGCCATGAACAAATGGTATACATGTCAGATGGATGTGCAAAATGCCTTTTTGCATGGTGATTTGCAAGAAGAGATCTACATGAAGATTCCATTAGGCTATCATGAAGCTATCCCTTATACAAATGAGAGGGATTTTGGAACACCAGTGTGCAAACTAAAGAAAGCCTTGTATGGCCTGAAACAAGCCCCTAGACAGTGGTTTGCCAAACTGTCAAGTGCCTTGTTCTCATTTGGTTTTGTTCAATCACATGCAGATCACTCTCTGTTTATTAAGGAGAAGGGTGATTCTTTCACTGCTATATTGATATATGTTGATGATCTACTCATCAGAGGCAATTGCAACCAAGCTATCTCTACTCTAAAACATCTCTTAAGCACTTAGTTTCACATGAAGGACTTAGGAGACTTGAGTTACTTCTTGGGAATGCAATTCATCACATCTTCACAAGGCATATTTGTATCTCAAAGAAAGTATGCTCTAGATATTCTGAGGGAGTATGGTGTTGACAAGCAGAAGCCACTCAAACTTCCCTTGGATGCTCATCTCAAACTTGAACCTCACAAAGGAACACCTCTTCCTAACCCTGAATCCTATAGGAGGCTCATAGGTCAATTGATCTATCTCACTATCTCTAGACCTGACATTGCATTCTCTGTACAACTCCTCAGTCAATTTATGCAAGCTCCTACTTCTACTCATATGCAAGCAGCAAGAAGGGTCCTAAGATATCTCAAACTGGCTCCTGAACAAGGTATCCTGCTTGCCAACAATACTGCAGCTACTCTTACTGCTTACTGTGACTCTAATTGGGCTTCATGTCCATACTCTAGAAGGTCTACCATTGGGTATTGTGTCCTTTTAGGCTCTTCTCCTATTTCTTGGAAGAGCAAGAAACAGACCTATGCTTTGTAATAGAGATTTGTAATTTGTAAAGGGAAGGGGGGCATAATAGTCAGTTCAGAAAAGGACACCATATATTCCCCCTTCCCTTATGTAATAGAGATACTTACATGTCACTAATAAAGCATGTGCAAATGTACCTCGTTATACCTCATATGTACCGACTTTTATCGTGAAAATGATTTTTGCATCATCCTATTATTATTATTATTATTGTTATTATTATTATTATTATTATTATTATTATTATCATATACACACACGCTACGTTTAGGGGATAGCTTAGTTGGTTCCACGAGATCATGGGATAGACTCTTACCACTTGTTGTTTGTGGCTCCCTTGTAACTACCCAAAAACATATTGGTGAAAGAGAGCTCAAAAAACATGCACACTACTCTTATTAATACATAATTCTTCTTCACTTTTATTATAGTTTATGTTTAGTATTATTGCACTGGTGCAATGCAAGGTCTGAAATCTATTTTTATCATAGTAACAAAATCAATCTTTATTACTCCAAAATTATAAGCACATTTAATTGCGATACAATGTTAATGTTCCGCATGTAGTGTGGACTGAAAATTTTCCACAATCCTTCATTGCTTTGGGGGAAATTGATTTAACTTAATAATAATGCTTGACTAACATTCACTCAAAAGAAAAATACTAATAAAAATATTGGAGAAATGACAAAAATAAGAAATTTCTTAGATATTTTTCACTTATGTATCATGTAGAACTACTATCCTTAGTAATTTTGAACTATCACCATCCGCTACAATAGTAATAAATTTGAATTTAATAACTTACCATCAAACTTTACTAAAATAATCGACATAACTTAAGAGATGTTTTCTAGGGGCTTAGTAGCCTTCGTGTATGTTTTTTTGAGAATTATTAATAAAATTTAGCCTTTTCTAGAAAATAATAGAGAAAAAATTATAAAGTTAATCTGTAAAATTAATATTGTTATCTCATAAAATAGTATTCTCCCCATTTCTTTGAATTCTTTACGTTTGGAATCTGGGGTACAAGGAGAGAGAATTTTTAACATGAAATATCTCTATGATATGTATAAAAAAATATAGTCATATGGAATCTTGTTAGAATCGTCTCGATATAAAGTCTTTTTACATCTACTTTGATTTTTTTTAAAAGCATAGCAGTAGATATTGATATTTTAACATGTGCATAGGAAATTGCGAAAGTTAAACTGTATAGAACTCAAAGGAACAGATGGAGTAATATATATGAACTATTTAGAACCTGTGCAATAGTAACATCCTCAATTTTTTAACAAACATTTTTAATTTCTAAACACGATTTTGACCCCTAAATTTAGTGTCGGGGCAAACATCCACAATAGATCAAATATGCGCGACACTTATTCAGGAAAATATCATACATTAAGTGATGGAGTTATTATATATTTAATAAATGACATAAAACTACCTTATTAAAATAATCAAAAATATCATTGATGCCAACAAAAATCAAAGAGAAAAATAAATAAAGAGTTTTGCTATTCATAGTCCTTAAGGCTATACATAAAAATTATAAAATGAGGATAATAAATGTGAGGTACACGTTAAAAATTGAAATACATTTATTATATGAAAAGATTCCATTGCAAAGACAAAATATTATCATATAATAAAGGTGTATTTCATTTTTAATGGAATATTTTCATACCCCCTCCGTTTCCTTTTGTTTGTTACACTTAAAATCTTGATACTATTCATAGATGAGAGGATCTTTTAAATTAATTACTTTTAATATATAAAATGTAATATAGTCATATGAGGTCTTGTTTTATTCGTTTCAATGAGTACGTTATTAATATCCAATCATTATTATTTTTACATATATATAACAAAAGATATTTAAGGTCAAATAAGTACATTAGCAAATGTGCAAGTCAAAGCGTAACAAATAAAAGGGAATAAAGGGAGTATAATAAATGTATATTTTTATTTTTTAATACATTTGCTAACTCTTATGCATAACCCTAAAGGTTATGAATATCAAAACCCTGGAAAATGCTAACCGTAGCCCTAAGGGCTATGTTTAATGTACTAAAAACAAAAATAAAAATTTAATTCAAGCATTAATTACATTGTTACATGTGTGATTTTTGCTTACGTTCACAAATAATTACCCAATGTAGATGGATTTTGTCTTTTCAATGGAATCTTTTCAATCTTTTCTCTAGTGTGAAGGAGGCCTCTTTGGTGAAACAAAGGACCTGGAAAAGATTAGCCTGTGGGCCCATGATTGACAAAGGGGGGAGTCAGAAAATGGATATGGATCCAAAATTTATGATTAACAAAAGGCCCCAGAAGATTCTTCCATTGCAGGTAACTTGATTGATGATGCTACAATGAAGCGCCCCAAGGTAAGTGTGTCTCATGATGTTGTCCATGCTGATTTGGTGGAGGTTGGTGATGACCAACGTCCGTCATTATGAATGTTTTGTGCTGAAACTGTCAAGGGATGGACAACCCTTCGTCAGTTCGTCAGCTCCGGAAGTGGAGTATTTCTTATGCCCCCGACATCTTGCTTTTGTCGGAAACTATGATTAATAAAACTGATGCTGAAAATTTGAAGAATCGTTTGGGTTTTTCGAATGCTTTTGGTGTGTCTAGTAGAGGTAGAGCTGGTGGTTTGTGTGTGTTTTGGAAAGAGGAAGTTCTGTTTTCTCTTATTTCATTTTCTCATCATATTTGTGGTGATGTCGATGATGGTGTTAAAAAGTGGAGATTTGTGGGAATTTATGGGTGGGCGAAGGAGGAAGAGAAACATCATACTTGGGCTCTTATGCGCCATCTTTGTGGGGAATCGAGCCGTCCTATCCTGTTAGGAGGCGATTTTAATGAGATTCTAAGGTGGAGTTGATCGAGTTCGACGTGAAATGGAAAATTTTCGGGATACTATGAATGATTTGTCTCTTCGGGATCTTGGTTACAATGGCTTGTGGTATACTTGGGAACGTGGAAATTCTCCATCCACGTGCATCCGTGAAAGGATTGATCGATCTGTGTGCTCAGCTTCTTGGTCAAACTTGTATCCCCATCACATGGTGGACCATTCTATTTGCTACAAATCGGACCATCTGGCCATTTGCCTTCAGCCCAGTTCCTATCGAAGATCCACTGGAAATCATCGAAGGTTTTTCTTCGAAACTAGCTGGCTTCTTAACCCAACTTGTGAAGATGCTGTTCGTGATGCTTGGGCAGATTCTGTGGGAGATTCTATCCCGGGCCGGTTGGTTTTTATGGCCCAAAAGCTGAAGATTTTGGGGGGCCGAAAATGTGGGTAACATTGGGAGATTAATCACGCGTGCGGAAAAGGATTTAAAGAAAATTCAGCAGCAACCCATTTCATCCGAAAGTTGTAATGCTCGCATATCACTTGAGAAAAACTTGATGATCTCAATGCCAAACATGAAGCCCACTGGTTTTGCGATCTCGAGTTTCAAAGATTAGAGATGGAGACCGCAACACGAAGTATTTTCATCATAAAGCCTCGCAAAGGAAAAACGAAATTATGTAAAAGGTTTATTTGATTCTTGTGGGACTTGGTGTGAAGAAGTTGATGATTTTGAAAGAATTTTTACTGATTATTTCTCGTCTATTTTCACTTCTACTAACCCTTCAGATATGCAGCTTAATGATGTTCTTTGTTCTGTTGATCCTGTGGTCTCGGAGGATTGTAATCAATGGCTTCTCAGACCTTTTACAAAGGAGGAAATTTATAATGCACTTTCTCTGATGCATCCCTCTAAAGCCCCTGGTCCCGATGATATGCATGCTATTTTCTATCAGAAATTCTGGCATTTTATCGGTGATGATGTTACTGATTTTGTGAGCAGCATACTACATGGCTCTCGCTCTCCTAGCTGTGTTAATCACACTAACATAGCTTTGATCCAAAAGGTCAAAACACCTACTCATGCTGCTGAGTTCCGCCATATTGCCCTCTTTAATGTTCTGTATAAGTTGGTGTCGAAAGCCCTTGTTGTCCGGTTGAAAGAGTTTCTCCCTAATCTGGTGTCTGAGAGCCAGAGTACTTTTGTTCCTGGGCGTCTTATCACTGATAATGGTCTTATTGCTATGAAAGTTTTCCACTCGATGAAGTATCGAAACCGAAGCCGCGGGGGCACAATTGTTATGAAACTTGATATGAGCAAGGCTTACGATAGAGTGGAATGGGGTTTTCTAAGGAAATTACTGCTTACTATGGGTTTCGATGGTCGGTGGGTGAATTTGATCATGGCATGTGTCTCTTCTGTCTCCTATTCCTTTATCATCAATGGTGGTGTAGGTGGGTCTGTTACTCCTGCTCGGGGCCTCCGCCAAGGTGACCCTCTCTCTCCGTATCTTTTTATTATGGTTGCTGATGCCTTTTCTAAAATGATTCAGAAGAAGATCCAGGAGAATCAGTTACATGGTGCCAAGGCCAATCGCAGTGGTCCAGTGATTTCACACCTCTTTTTTGCAGATGATAGTCTACTCATTACTAGAGCCTCCCGTCAGGAATGTGCTATTATTGTTGATATCCTCAACCGTTATGGATTAGCATCTGGTCTGAAAATTAACTATGAAAAATCGGAGGTCTCCTTTAGTAGGGGAGTTAGTGCTATGCGAAGGGATGAGTTGACAAACTTCTTACACATGCGGCAGGTGGACAGACATGAGAAATATCTTGGTATCCCCTCTATCTCTGGTCGATCAAAGAAAGTGATTTTTGATTCTCTTATGGATAGAATTTGGAAGAAACTCCAAGGGTGGAAGGAGAAATTATTATCTCGAGCTGGTAAGGAAGTGTTGCTTAAGTCAGTGATTCAAGCCATCCCTACCTATCTTATGGGGGTGTACAAACTTCCCTGTTCCATCATCAACAAAATTCATTCTGCCATGGCTCGGTTTTGGTGGGGCAGCTCTGATACTACTCGCAAGACACACTGGAAGAGTTGGGAGTCAATGTGCATTTTAAAGTGTTTTGGTGGTATGGGGTTTAAAGATCTTCGTGTATTTAATGATGCTCTTTTGGGAAGGCAAGCTTGGCGGCTAATTCGTGAACCAAGTTCACTGTTTTCTAGAGTTATGAAAGCAAAATATTATTCTAGATGTGATTTCCTAAATGCCCTTCTTGGAGTGTCTAATAGTTATTCATGGAGTAGTATTTGGAGTTCGAAGGCTCTTTTGAAGGAAGGATTGGTTTGGCGTGTTGGTAACGGTACTCAAGTTAACATTTGGAGGGATCCATGGGTGCTTGATGATTCGGGCCGCTTTATTACTAGTGCGCAGCATAGTGAGTTGACCATGGTGAGTGAGCTCATTGACTTTGAGAGAATGGAGTGGAAAGTCCCATTGATCGAGGCTATTTTCAATGAGAGAGATGTTCGATGTATTCTTGGTACTCCTCTTAGCTCTCTCCCTATGAAGGATGAACTGACTTGGGCTTTTACAAAGCATACTAGTTACTCGGTGAAAACGGCTTACATGCTTGGGAAAGGTGGCAATCTTGAAAATTTCCACCAAGCATGGGTTGATATTTGGAGTATGAAGGTAAGTCCTAAAGTTAAACATTTCCTTTGGCGTTTATGCACTCAAACCCTCCCAGTTCGTGGCTTGTTAAAATACCATCATTTGATTGAGGATGACTTGTGCCCTCGAGGCTGCGGTACTGCTGAATCGCAGACCCATGCGATTTTTGGATGCCCTCATCTACGTGAATTATGGGTTGATAGTGGGCGTGAAAATTTTCGAGCCATTGCCAATGTTGGCCCATTGACTGAAGCTCTTATTAGCTTGCATGATGTGGATATGGGGTGCGCATAAAAGGGGCTTTCCTTGCCTGGATTTTGTGGAGTGAGAGAAATTCGCTTGTCTTTAATGGCACCATCACGCCCCCTACCATCCTCCTGGAGCGTTTGAACCGCCTGGTGAAAGAAAATGACACATACAACAAAAATATATATCCTTCACGGGCCCCTCCTGCTGCTTTTAGCCCTCGGGTTGGGCTGCTCCTCCGCCGGGGATCACCAAGCTGAATGTGGATGCTTCTCTAGCTATAGAAGGATGGGTCGGCCTAAGTGTTGTTGCTCGTGATTCGCTCGGGGCTGTCCTCTTTACGGGTGTTTGAAAGGTTCGAGCCTTTTGGTCTGTGAAAATTGCATAAGCTAAAGGCATTGAAATGGCAATTCGATTGGCCAAGCGATATGGTCTACAGGAGATTATTGTGGAGTCCGACTGCCAAGTGGTGATAAATCGCCTATCGAAGCATACCATCTTTCTTGCTGATCTTGATATTATTCTTCACAATATTATTTCCTCTTGTGGTTGTTTTATTTCCGTTGTATGGTCTCATGTGAAGCGTGATGGAAATTTTGTTGTCCACCACTTAGCTAAGCTAACCCCGTTTGGTGTTGAACAAATCTGGGAGAACCACTATCCCCCGGAAGTGGCTCCCTATATTTTGATGGACAATTTATCCTTGGTTTAATGTTAGCTAGCTTTTTCCCCTCAAAAAAAAAAAATGTAGATGGATTTTGTATTTTCAATGGAATCTTTTCAACCTAAGGACTCTGTATAAATGTGTATTGAAATACAAATAATTACCTAAGGGCTTTGTATAGTACTACCCAATCTGTATTGAAATATAATTAGAATCTTTTCATATCACTGGATAAAGGCTCTTTTCAATGGAATTGAGGAATCTTTCCACAGCAAAAAGACAATCTTTTCATATCATTGGATAAATGTGTATTGAAATACAAATAATTACCTAAGGGCTCTATATAGCATTACCCGAAAAAATAAAGGTCCTAGCTTGTTTGTTGTGGAAACATTTGGTTTGTCATCCCATTCAACATTTCTACGTTTACCCAATAATCTAATACCCATTGTCCTTTTATGTCGTGCTAAACTAGGTACCACTCACCAGGAGTTACTGAGGTAAATATTTTTTTTTTGTGCTAGCCATAAAAGTAGGAATGAAAACTGATTCTAGGACTTCCTGAAATCGAAAAATAAGCTCTAACAAAGTAGTATCCCTCACTCTTTTAAATAAATACTCCATGTGTGTTTATGAACTTTTTTTAAGGATTGTTTATGACCTGTTTGCAGTGGTAATTTACCCTTTTGTGTTTTAAAAAACTTTGAGGATCTTACAAACAATTTTACCACATAAATCAAAATCTACACGTCTTTCCTCAATCCTCATCAACAAGATAACAAATGTGGGAAATAATGCACCAACGAAAAAAGTGAAATAAAAGTAGAGATAACATTTATGGTATTTAATTGTTTACTTTTACTTGCAAAGAAATTAGGCTAGAAAACCTTATGCTTAAATCAAGGACTCTGTTAGACAATAAGTCTATTAGTGCAGTTAATAAGATGTATCAAGTATAAAGAACTTGTCAAAAGCATTCCTAAAAACTTAAAAGGCTAGAAAAAATCGTGAAAAACATTATATTGTGCATCATAGTACTCTCTCCGTTTCAAATTATAAGGCATGTAAACCACTTTTACGCATATTAAGAATTTAGTTAGTTTTAGTTAGATTTGCATAGGTAACTAGTATTTAGGCCCGGGCGATGCCCCGGATTTTCTCTTTGCTACAATTTATTAGTAGTTAAATAAGTATTCTCATACTCATTTAAAAAATCATCTTATTCATTATATGTATTTCAAACGTTTTCCATTCATATGTCATCATTAATTTTGATTACAAAATCAATAATGGTATGGTGGAGTAATGATTGGATTTCTTACTTTCATACTTGAGGTTATCATTACTAATTGTCACTGCAATGTAGAAAAAGGCAACGCAAATTCCGTACTAATATTACCAAGTATAACGTTCTACCACATTGAGTTTATCATGTGTTTCCTAACCTTTTATGTTAGCCAACAAATATAGAAACACGGTATAAAAGCACGTAAAGTGTGAGACTAAAATAGATTTATCAAGGGAATCAAATGGAGTAATCAAAATTATTTTGTACTTGTATGATAGCAATTACACTTGTACCAATTTAAGTGAATCGTTGCTTAGCTTCCTCTTGTTACTTATAATGTGATGTGATGTGATGTATCAATAGTTATAGGAAGAACTTGGATGTCACGTTTCTCAGTTTCTATTATGAGTATTAGTGTATAATACATGTTTATCGAATATAGCATAGACATTCATATCATTTAATGATGACACTCGAATGACTTAACCAATATAGCTTAGTTATTGGAAAGAGATTTAAATATATTTTTAAGATATGAACATATAATCGGAGTAGCTTTACTAAGAATTCTAGTTACAATTGTTATACATAAATATAAGGATAATTTGTCAAAAACAATCTTTTATAATTTTTTTTTTTTTTTTTTTTTTGTCAAAAACTACCTTTTTAAATTTCTTTTTGCATTTTAAAACCTTAAAAAAAAATTATTAAAAACAACCCAAAATCCATAATTCACTTAATTAGCCTCTAATTCTCCCATTTCCTTTAAGTATCCTATAACTAACTTAATTATTTAATAAACTCACTTAATAAAAGGTTGTTTTTAACTTAAAAATAGATTTATTAAATTGTCTTAAAAATTAGGATAATTTGTCAATTAAGTGAGTTTAAATTAATTAAGTGGTGGTTGTTAAAGGGGAGGGGTGGTGGTTGTTTAATTAAGTGAGTTTATTTATTTATTAATTAAGTTAGTTAGAGGATACTTAAAGGAAATGGGAGGAAAGGGTTTTGGGTTGTCTTTGACAAAAATAATTTACTTTAAGGTCTGAAAATACCAAGTGTCTTTGACTTCATTTAATACCAAGTGTCTAGGATAGCTCCTTCCTCTTTTTTTGGGTGTTTTTTGTACTTGTGTTATAGTAATTGTGAAGATTGAAATGAGCTGATTAGACTGAAATTTTATTATTGGTGTTTTTTTTTTTGTGAAAGTATTAGGTCAGACCGTCTGACCATAAGTTATTGTTTTGTTTCAGTTGGACTTTGTTTTGTTTCAGTTGGTTATTGTTTTTGTTTCAGTTAGTTATTGTTTTGTTTCAGTTGGACTTTGTTTTGTTTCAGTTGGTTATTATTTTTGTTTCAGTTGGACTTTGTTTTGTTTCAGTTGGACTTTGTTTCGTAATATGTATACCAACTGAAACATATAATGGACCAACTGAAACAAAACAAAGTCCAACTGAAAGAAATAATGGGCCAACTGAAAGAAATAATGGACTAACTGAAAAAAAAATTAAGACTAACTGAAAAAAATGAAGACTACCTGAAAAAAATGAAGACTACCTGAAACTCAAGTGAAGTCGTACGACGAGAATATTGTGTCGGACTGACGAGAATATTGTGTCGGACGAGTCCGACACAATACGATCTCTTTTTTTTTGGGCAGCGAGCAGATGATACTATTGAAGCTAGCCTTGTGAAGATCAAAAGGCAATTGGCTTCGAATTCGGGCCGAACTTTGTTGCAAGGCCCTCGTATAAACAATTTGAAACTGTACATTTCTTTCTTTTTTAATTTTCGTGTAGTTTCATATTGTTGGACTTTAATTGATCAGTTAGCTTGACATGTTTTTCAATTAAGGAATCATATCATATGATTGTGGAACTTCATGCTTTCGGGAATTTTAATTGATCATTGAGCCACGGATTTATTTTGTGGATGACCACATGGAATGATCGTTTTGGTCCATGTAGCCGACGCAATTTATGGGATTAAGGCTTTGATTGATTGATTGACCTGTGTGTGATTACTAAGTTTAAGTAATTTTGAAGATCGATAAGGTGTTGGATATTTTTTTCATAGACATAGTGTAGTTATCTTTGAGTTGGAGTCCCATGCACGGGATTTGTTGGCTGAATGTTACGTTGGTTGTGTTATTTGCATGTTGTAGGGAAATGTTGTCTCATTCTTTACTACATAATCCATGTATTTCTGCCATCTGTTCTAGAAAAAATATTAGTTGATAGTTAATTAATGGTTAGTTTAGCTAATCACATATATGTTCTGCTTTTCCATATTATCCTTGACTACTTTAAGCATTAGTTAAACATTGTATGAACCTAATATGTGTATAAGAACTATTCAAAAAAATATTAGTTCTTATGTTAATGATGGTGATGCTTATTCGATTATGATTAATAAACTATGTGTCTATGTTAATTATAATGTCGGTGTTATGGTATAAGCATAATAATGGGGTTATGAAGAGGATGATCATATCAAGTTAGCTATGTACTTATATTTTATTATCTGGATTCTATTTCTTTAATGTTGCTCTCCTTTGATGTGATCTAATTTTCTCATGGTGTACTAGCATAATTGCATAAGCTACAAATGGAAATGCAGCATATTTTTTCCAATAATGATCTCATTTCGAGCACTTTTTTTCCAAGACATAACTTATTTATAGCATAATGTGAACCTTGATCCTCAATGCATATGCAGTAAATTTGTCATTTCCCTTCCATTCAAGCATCCATAGCAAGATTTCGACCATGCATCCATACATTCCATAGTAAGTTTGTCTTTAAATTGGGTTTATTTTCTTTTTCATTTGTACTTAATTAGCTATACTATTTAAGAGGTGTCCATGTTGTTTAAGCTGCATGTAAGACTAATCAATTAGTTGGACATGAACTATGTAGTACCTTAGTTTTACGGTATTGTCGGTTACATTAGCTTCAGCATTAATTTAGGTTTAGGGTTGACTTATGAGCAGTTGAAAAGATGATTTATTGAGTGGTATCAAAGAGAAATGCAAGATCTTGCAAGAGTCCATGGAATCGGTGTATGCACATTCCACAACAAAGAGGAATAGTAGAACAAAGAACATAAAAGAAGCTCTGTTGAAGGACTGAGGCTCTTCATTCTATGTAAGAAAGATGGTTCTCTGTTGGTCTTTGTAGCTCAATTTTAATTCACATCTATTGGAGTCTTCTAAAATTGATTGTTATTTTCTCCTGGGTTGTGATTGCTATTTATCATTTGAGTTCTATGTATACTTAATGATAGACATTGTGTTAATGACAATGGATTTTGGTCTATCACCCATCAATTGTATATTTGCCATTGAAAAAATTGTCAAAAATATTTTCTTTGAAACAAACGTTATTATACAACCAGCAAATTCAAGAATCCATGAATTAACTAACTATATATTCGCGCGCGAATGACTAGTTATCCCAAGCATTGTTTTCTTCCTCAAAGTCTTCATTGGTATGTTTTTTGAGCACTCTTGATCATGCTCATAGGGCTAATAAACTCTGATTGTTAAAGGAAATAAATTGAGAGCTCACTGAGTGGATTTTAAGTTCAGGTATGTGTGGTGTCGTTGAGACAATGCAGATTGGACTATTGGATGTTTAATTTGTTTGCTGTATTGTTACTTTGGTTCCTATGAAAATCTCTGTTATTTGGTAATTCATATGCTCCTGGATTCATAGTTATTCACAAGTTAAGTGTAGCTCTGTAGCATGGTTGTTTTGAGTTTTCATGTGGTGGTTTGATTGTTCGAATCCTTGTATGTTGAGCCTCACAAATTTTATATTTGACAATATTAATTGTATATCCTATATATGTTTGTCAACTTGTCGCCTTGAATTGTTTTTCTTACTATTATCTTGATCATACTGATAGTATCATCTTTCGTTTTGTTTAGAATTGGTGGTTACCTTTTAGAGATTTGCTCAGAATAATATTCTGGATTTGGTGTTAGGAACCCTGCACTAAGGACAGTAGGTTCTTGATAAGTTTTTTCTATCCTTGATGATAATATTGAATAATTGAAATCGTAGTAGGTGTTAGAAAATTTTCTTACCATCAAAGTAATATGTTTGGATGATTTGATTTATAAATCTCACTAATAGATAGACTACTGCTAGGTTGATAAGTTTGTGACTTAATAATCTATTGTCAGTATTAGAGGCATGATATAATGTTTACTGAATGGAAAGTTTACTAAAATGGAAAGTTTTTACATGTTATTTGTAAAACGAATAAAGTAACTACAAACTAACATAGGTAGTAGATGAGACGAGTGATGCTCCATTAATTGTCATGATTTTGCTTGACTTCACGAACGACGGTCTCGAGTCAACTAAAACTCCGTCTGTCACATCGTAACAAAACTTCATTTCCTTTATGAACCACTTTCTGCAACGTTTCTTCTTAAACACAATTAAGATCGGAGCGAAAGTGTAGATTTCCTCCAATCTACTCAGCAAGTCGTCTCCTAAAATGGTATGCCAAGTATGTCCAAAATTATCTCTAGACTGCTGAGTTTGGTCAATACCCTGACCTGTAAATATTTTAAGAGATAAATTAAAATATTAATACTATAATTGAAATAAAACATTTTTTTAGATCAGATAATATTAGAAACAATTATTAAAGTTACGAATTTGCGCAAGATGGAAATTGAGATTCAGCCTATGAAAAATGCGCAAAGTAAATCGAATGTAATCTAACATGGATGGAAGTTGACGAATCTTCCAACCATGTTTGATGTACTGATCCCATGAAAGCTTCATAGAATTTTCGGGACAGAACTTGACGTCATTGATACTGTACCAAATCCTATCAATGTCATCTATCAACTCCGAACTCATACGAGGCAATTTACAGCTCCGTATTCCTTTCTGTTCTATACACGGACGAACACCGTGAATAGAAGCCAAGTTAACATCGCGACCAGCTTCTAGAAAATGTTGTAATGCCTCATCCTTGTCATGGCACAGGATGTATCCTTTTGCAATCTAAAGTCAATAAATAAAGAATTAATAATGCATTTAAAAACAATCGGCAAAGTTGACAAATAGGTAACAACATTCGACTTGTGCTTCATGGTTAGTATTACATTCTCCACCCTCTTTATTATTCAATTTAATATATGATTATATAGCTAATACTTTTGTAAATAAAATTTTCCAATAATAACTTTTTATAACTAATTAATTATAAATTCCGATATATCCTTGTAACCCTTATATATATGGTCAATGGAATACACTCCGATCAATGGAGTTTTCCCAAAATCCAATATTAGTATATCCTAATTAATAATTTATGTAGTTCATTAACTAAGAATTTTGTATTGGAATCATATTAATAATAGAACCAAAAAGTATTGAAATTGGAATCATATTAATAATAGAACCAAAAAGTATTGAAATTGGTTTATTGTTAGTGTATTGACTGTACTAGGTTATAAATGAATGTGAAATTTTCTAACTTTTTAATATCTATTTAGGTATTGTTAAGAGTTGTCTATTTACGTGCATAAGGTGAACAAAGGGGGTTAGGTGCGAATATATACTCTATAATATGCGTTACTTTTAAATAATTAAATCTATTTTTATTGAGTAATATACAGTAGTTGTTTACACACTCGTACTCAATATCAGTATATACTACGTACCATAACACGTGCAATTATATTAAAAATTCCAACCTCGTTTTACTTATTTTTTGTAAAGGGAACTCGTTTTACTTTATTTGACATTTAGAATCTTTTTATTAGCGAAAAATGGTCAAAGTAAAACAGACGGAGTACTTAATTATAAGATTAGTGCAGTAGTGTGAGGGTCTCAAAAATATAATTTGCCTAGGGCCCATAAAAACTAAGGAAAGGCCGTGACTCTCTATTCTAGTGTAATGAAACACAAGAGGATCTTAAGGGCTCCAATTTGAAAAACAGCTTTTTAATTTTCTTGCTTAGAAACCCTTTGAGTGAGAAGCCTCTGTTGCGAGCTTACTGTTAGTACTCGTTCTCTTCGCGGGATTAGACGGTTAGATTGAATTGGATTTGATTGGATTAGAATGGAGTAGAGTGGATTGGAATGAATTGATGGGATTAGAATGGATTAAAATTGATTAAAATTTGTTCAACATTATTATTTTTTTATTTAATTTATTATTTCATTTTATTTATTAATTTATTTTTTATTATTTGTTTTATTGTTTTATTGTTTTTTACCTTTTCCTTTATTTATTTGTTTTTATTTCTAATTTTTGATTTTTTTAGTTTTTATTTTTTATTATTTGTTTTATTATTTATTATTTTTATTATTTTTATTTTCATTTTTTAGTTTTTTTGTATTATATTTTTTATATTTTATTTGATTATTATTATTATTTTATTTATATATTTTTCATTAAATTGTAAATTTATTAAAAAAATTAATAAATAAAACACATGTACTCCCTTCGTCTGTTTTTATTTGCTACATTTGTTTTTTCACAATTCTCGAGACACAACTTTAAACGTTTATATTTCAAGTTTTGTGTATGGAAAAATTATAAAAAGTATATATTCTATATAATGTGACGAATCAAATAAGATCTCATATGACTATGTTTTTTATTCATATATATAAAACTAAAGAGAGTCAAAGTACATACATCAGTAGTGTTAAAAGTTAATATGTATCAACTAAAAAAAATGGAGAGAATAATATAAAATTAAATGAAAATAAAATTATAAAATTATGAAATTTAAAAAATATATATTAATTATTAAATGAGAAAAAAATTTAGAAAATCAAAATAAGAAATAAAAATAAAAATGGAAAAACCCCTAAAAAAATGGATTGAAAGAGTTTAAGTAAGAAGAAAATGATTACTTTATAGATTAGAATGATTAGAATGGATTGAAATGAATTGAATAGATGAGATGACATTGGATTGGATTGGGATTGTAAACCCGTGAATAGAACGAAGTCTTAAATTGCTTTAAAAACCAGGAGCTATTCATTCCTAGAGGAAGAATCAAGGAGCTGCATTTACGTTCTAAGTCATAGTGACTACATTCTATCTTAAATAAATCATCTACTTCGTCTAAAACATAAACATTGGCTAATTTTGTCAAAAAAAAACCTAATTATAGATTTTTAAAAATAAATATCTATAATTTTTTATTTAATTTAAATACCTCACACTAAAAAAAGTTTGTCAATCAAACACCCACCAACGTTTTCGTCAAATTCACTTTCCTTCATTAAGCCTGATGAAAATTACATTTATACCCTCTATTTAATTGATCTCTAACTTCCTTTCTTCTCTTTCATTTAATATTTTTTTTATTTGATTTCTCTCGCTCTCGTTCTCTCACCTAAGGGTGCGTTATGTTCAACTTAAAAAATTAAGTTTCAGGTTCAATAAGTTCAGATAAGTTGCAATAAGGTCTAATAAGTTCCAATCAGGTGCAATAAGTTCCAATCAGGTCTAATAATGTCCAATAAGTTCCAATCAGGTCTAATAAGGTCCAAATAGTCAATGTTTGATAAACATTTGTATTATTGTCCATTATTTTGTTATTCATAATTTCATATCATTATTAGCTGATTATGTTATTATTAGAATTTTAGTTAAGTACCACAATGATTATATAGTATTATACTTGTATTAGTGTCTATTATTTATTATTTATTTATATGTCTATTATTTTATTATTTATTTATATTATGTCTATTATTTTATTATTCATATTACTATTAGCTGATTATGTTATTATTAGAATTTTTTATTAAGTACCACAATGTATAGTATTATACTTGTATTATTGTCTATTATTTGATTATTCATTGCTATTAAATAATATTATATTCATGGTCAAATAATTAAGGTTAACAATAATAATAATAATTATAATTACAATATTTTGCAATTCATCTTTAAATAACTAGAGATAACATGTTTTCGTTACTAATAACAATGAAAGATATAAATGTTAATTAATTTTTGATTTTCTACTAGTGTTTTATAAAATCAAACAAGACTATTAGATATATTGGTGGTGAAAGTTATGTATAGGCAAATATATAAATAGTAAATTTTTTTGTTAAATTAATTATCATAAGAGATAATTAATAATCATTATCTTTTAAAGGATGAATTATAATAATTATTACTCCATAAAAAATTTTGAGGGGTAGTATTTTTTTTTTTTTGGCAATTCAAAAATTTTGAGAGGTAGTATTTACATTAGTGGTAATATTTATGTTATTCATGGTCAATGTTTTTTGTCTAATAAGGTCAAATAAGTTTCAATCAGGTCCAATAAGGTCTAATAAGTTTCAATCAGGTCCAATAAGGTCTAATAAGTTTCAATCAGGTCCAATAAGGTCTAAAAAGTTTCAATCAGGGCCAATAAGGTTTGATAAGTTTCAATAAGGTCAATAAGGTCCAATAAGTTCCAATCAGGTCCAATCAGGTCCAATCATGTCCAATCAGGTCCAATAAGTTGAATCGGGTCCAATCAGGTCCAATAAGTTGAATCAGGTCCAATCAGGTTTAATAACTTCCAATAAGTTCAGTTCAGGTTCAATAAGTTCAGTTCAGATAAGGTCCAATAAGTTCAGGTCCAATAAATTGAATAGAACGCACCCTAAATCTGATTATGCACGTCTTCTTCGTCCCCTCTCATATATACCATCTCCTCTCATTTTTGATGTTTTGTGTTGTTGTAATTGTTAGCGGGTTTCTTTTTCTTTTTGTTTTCAATTTCTTTTATGACATGGTAGGAACAAGAATAAAACTTTGGTCAGTCAATCAAGAAATTAGTAATTATGTATAGGAATTTATGAACATCATGGGTAGTTAAATGTTTACATTGTATAAAAAATTTCATTCATTCATTCAACTCAATTGAAAATGATGATCTGCTAATATATATATATATATATATATAAACTAGAATAATGGAAGAGCATAGGGAGCGCCACCTAGGATTTTATATTTTCTAAACCAATAAGATAAATATTAAAAGATAAAATTATTATTGTAAAGATAAGATTTCTTTCATAAAAGACTTTTGTTGAGAGATACAGTCCAAATATGTACTATGTACTTCATGCCTGCAGCCCACTCTATGTAATGGCCCATTTTTATTCTGTGTAGTCCTAGGAAAGATATCTGTTGTTTTGTCGGCTAGTGTTGGACATGTGGCGTGCCTTTATTGCTTCCCTTTATTTATTTAAAGAGGGTGCAACCTTGTTTTGAGAACAAGAAGAAATGAAATGAAAAGGAGGCGAGGGAAATGAGCTGAAAATTATGTCACCATTTAGTTAGTCTTCTCAACATTTCTGTCAACAACTTTAAGAGAGAAAAAATTATGCAAATTAAGATATTAATAATCTATAAATTGAGACGATTCTAACGAGATCTCATATGACTATATTTTGTCTTACAATTAATTAATATATTATATATAAAGTAGACATTAATAATCTAGGCATTGAAACAATTCTAACGAGATCTCATATGATTATATTTTGTCTTACAATATTGGTTTGAAAGAAAACACATGAATAGCATCAAATAATAAAATAATGCGAGTATAAAAAAAATATTGGGATAGTATAATTAGTCTTACAATGTAAAATATTTGACCATAAAAAAAAAGTAGAATAATTAGGAAGCATAAGAATTTTATCCATTCTTAACATATCATAGTTTTAGATAATTTATTTATATTTTATTTAAATAATTCTCATTCCACTTAAGTAAATTAATAAATCTATCTTAATAAATATAAAATGCCATATAAACAAATTTAATCAGTGATATTACACATTATAAATTAATACACAAATATATCTATAAAATAAGATAAATATTAAATAATTAATAGCATTAAGATAAATGTATATTGAGATTTTAAAAATAAAAAATATGGTTAAGATAAATATATATTGAAGAATTTCAGGATATAAAAAATAAATAAAGATATATATTGACAAAAAATTTCAAAACAAAAAAAATTGGTGAGAAATCAAAAAGGATTTGATTGGAATTAAGGGGTTGTTTAATGAGATGACAGTTAGTAGGGAATTTTGATTAATCATGAAATTTGTGGATTAAGAAAATCTATAAGAAAGAGAACATGAGTAAAATTGCAGCTTTGTTACATGTGAGAATTGAGAAGATAATGTTCTCAAAGTAACAACATTGATGATGTGATGGAGTAAACAAGAAAATGGGAGAAGAGCTTGAAGCCTTGAACTACGGTGTGAACAACAAATTAATTCAGAAAGAGAGAATAATAGAGGAGAAGAAAGATAAAAAAAAAAATGGCAGATTAAATAATAAATGGTCATGGGAAGAAGAGAGATAAAAGAGTGGAAGGTTGAAGAAAGATAAAAGAATGAGATGAAGAGAGATAAAAGAATGGAAGGTTGAAAAGAGATCAAAAAAAAATTGGGGAAACTGAAATAAAGTGAATTAAATAATAAAAATATAAAATGCAAAAGTTCTATTGTAAAATTTCTCAAATTAAGTAGAGGACAAAATAGTCATTTCCACAAAAATATGGAGGGAATGTAGCAAGTGGACCCACATGAGTACATGACGGTAAACAAAAATATGTATTTGAAACACGAAATATTTTTTTTTAAAAAAACAAATAAACTTACTGTGACAAAGAGCATAACGCAGTCGTTAGGATCAGCCGAGGATTTGGTTGGCGGCCTAGTAGCATGTGGCTCGACCGGTGGCTCAGCCTCCTGTGGCTCGGCCGGGGGCTCAACCTCCTCTGGCTCAGTCGGGGGCTCAACCTCCTGTAACTTCGCTGGCGACGGGATGGCTCGAAGTCGAAATATCCCAGAGAATACTAGTCTACTCAGTCTCAACATTGCTATTCAGAAATTAAAAAAAAAAATGAAAACAAAAAAAAAGAAAATAGCAGAGTTCGAAATATTAAGAAATGAAAGAAAATGGAAAAAACTCAAACTTGCAATAACAATGAAAAGTTTAGAATCAACTGAACATTTTCTTTAAAATTCTGAACATCTTCTTTAAAATTCTGAATGTTCAGAATATATCAGTAAATCTTCAGAATTGCTGATATTAGTAACATTACAATGCATCTGAACATTTTCTTTAAAATTCTAAACATGTTCAGAATTCTTTATATAAGAATGCATCTGAACATTATACAGAAATTTATGAACATCATTATGTAATGTTAAGATTAAGTCTTAAAATTACTAAAACTTACTATTTTTCGTGTATTCTTGATTGATAATTTCTTGTATTGGTCTTGAATAACTGTATTTTGTTGATTATTTTCTCAGATGTTGTTTTGCTGAACAATTTGCATTGACGATGAATTATTGTGCATGGTTTTGATTTGTTTGATTGATGTGCAGATTTTGAGAACACAAAATTATTGTAAATCAGTTGCAATTTGGAGGAGAGAGAAAATGACAGAAAGATTAGGGTATTATGCAGAGAAAGGAGAGAGAGAGAGAGCTGGTTATTTAGAGAACTAGCTTTATATGCACACTATGCGTGCGAAGTAGTTTATGTAGTTAAACTATTGCATGCTTACATCTAGGTCTTTCTATATAAGTTTTGGGTTTTATGTATATATGTGTGAAATCATTATTGGATCTCTATTCTAGTGTTTAACTATGAAATTTGCCTTCATAAAACTTGGTTGACCACATGCATTCTTCAGCCCAATCGATCTGTAACACATGGCTAACAGTATAAGAATGTTCCGGATTGAACTCTTGCATTGGTGGAGATATGATCCAACAGGAGGTTTTGTATCTAAGATTTGAGACTAATATTTCCATGACTCGTTTGCGTCCATTTGGCTGCAGTAACGCAAACAATTGCGCAATTAACTGTTGTTGTTTGCGTTTTGTTGCGATTTTATAAAAAATTGTCGTTCAGTTAACTGTGGTTATTTTTTTTTTCTTTTTTTTTGTGTATCATACCTCTCTTTACATATAGGAGTACTCTCACATATTGCAAAGAGATGTAATTTCTAAAAGTTGTAGAGGGTAAAAATGGGGTTCTAATATTTTGGTGTCCCCCTTTCTTCCCACATAGAATAGAGATAGAGATATATAATTATGCATTTAAAATAAATTTTTAAATAGTTTCGCACGCATAACAGGGATATAAAGCTAGTATGAGTTTAAATGAAAGTACCCAAAACTTATTAAACCTTATTAGATCTCATTTAAAATTATTAGATTGTCAATAAAATAAGCAAGATTATATTGTATTATACTACTATAATTATATTATTGATATATTAGAATTTTTAAATAAGTATAATAGAGATATAAGTCTTAACTGATACTTCCTCCGTTTCTAAATAAGTGCAACATTTCTTGTTTTCACGTTTGCCAATGTATAATTTTAACCATTAATATCTTCAATTATCAATAAGTAAAAATTATAAAAAGTTGATATTAAAAAAATTCACATTCAGACGAATCTAACAAGATCCCACATGAGTATGTTTTTCTTAAAATGTAAACCACCAAAGCTAATTAAAGTTTGAACTGTGAATAGTAAACACTATGCAAATGTTGCACTTATTTAGAAACGGAGGAAGTATAAGTTTTACAATAAGTATAATAGTGATATAAGTTTAATTGTAAACTATAGCACAATACCCACATAAACTATAGCACAATACAACTACTCTCGTGATACCATACATCAATCCATCATACCTACATGACAATCTCATAGGAGACTTATTATAAAAGTAACCCAATTTCCCAATCTTTCTCTATACCTCATCTCTATTATACCCAACTTTCCAATCTCTCTTTAAATGTCATCTTATAACCCCTTACCACATAAAGTGATAAACACACAAAATGAGCCAAACTCATCATCCAGTATCACCACACCATTTCCACCGTCATCTTCATCATCAATATCCCCAACAATTCTTCCATCATTAACGTCTTCGTTCACTTTCAGTCTCCCAAATCTTTCCAACCCACCCGAACGTTCCTCACCCGAATTCATCCGGATCCTCATCGACCTCCACAAACCTCTAAATCCTATCTTATTCATACTCAATTTATAAACATCATCTTATTTTGGTATATTACTTTTGAAAATCACAGGTTGTAGGTGAGTGTTAAATCTGTTCAATTTCCTTTTGCATGTGTATTCCGAAAGTAACGTTTTTAAATAATTTTTGCTGGGTAATTGTATGTATTGAAGAAATGGTGAAAATTAGATTGAAAGTTTGAAGAAATCAAATGCAGGCTAAGTTAATTTGGGAAAAAAAAAAGATTAGGAGGAAGTAGAATCATTGCAAGATAAGGAGTATAAATTAATTAGTAGTAGTTACATGGTTCGTTTGGGTAAAAATATCTTGGTAGGAAGTAGATTTTTTTTATTTCTCCAATTTGTTTAGGCTCAAAATTTTTAACTTATTTAAGAATTTGTGGTCTGTTTCTTAGTATGTAAATTTCCCATAATGCAAAAATGACGGCTCTTTTTGGCTAAAACACAATCAAATTGAAAGATAATTTTGGCTCAATTTATGTTAAAAAGAAATACCTTTTTTGAAAGTTGAACTTGAGTTTGTCTTGTGGAGGATGAACTTGAAATTGCCTTTAGAACTTGAAATTTTCCTGTCAAGTACTTGTAAAATCAAACCAAAATGTGATTGTATTAGTTATAATATCTGTTGTATAACATTGGAGAACAATATGATCTGTAATTACCTGCTATTGGTAACCTATAATGCTTTTGCAGATAATGGGTGGGAGATTTTGCATAGAATGGTCAGAAGTAGTGGAAGAAGTTTGAAGAAAACTGCGCAAATTATGTAACCTCTAATGGAGTGAATTAGTTTTTTTTTTTTTTTTTAGTTAGCGTGTTGTATGTAGTTGTATTACAGTGTCTGCAATTTGTCTAATTTAGGAAGGGTAAAATAGGGGTTCCATGAGAATTACAGGAGCAGTGATACGTTTACAGCTTTACACTGCCTTCTATTCTACCATCGAGGGTTAAACCTAGCATGTGTATTTTAGACTCCCATGATCGACTAAAAACAGCAATTAACCATGTTTGCATAATTCTAGCATCAATTATATTGAGCCACCACCATAATGTCACTGATTGAGGATTTCTATGGCTGGAAGCCAGGAATTCCATCTTGTTGAAATAATATACGTAAAAGCGATTTTGGTGGAACCTAGCCTAAATTAAAGAACTATGGACCAAGACCGGGGGATACGTGAAACAATAAGTTCTCCAAATTGACAAAAGATATGTGCAAGTATTCAAATGAGGGAGTTGTTAATCATGTATGAAGGGAATTAAGAAAAAATAAAGTGCCAAGATAAGTTTATGCGAAACCAAAGCATTTATATGCCTAAGTTATTGTGAGACAAATGCTGGCACTGAAAGAGCAACTCCATAATAGGAAATACAACGTGAGAAACCGCTATTTCATCTTTTCTAAGGTATTGCTAAAAGTTTTGGGACAAAACTTCTTAAGGGGAGGAGCTTGTAACAGCCGACTTAATTAGGAAATAGTAGAAAGTAAAATGTGATTGATTAAGCGTAACTTATGTGATTAATGTATTAATTAGAAACTATTAATAAAAGTGTGATAAATATTTTCATCTATAAAAGTTTCTTTAAAAACAAGAATTCTGTTTTATTATATTCACACATTTGCGTATGATTATGTTAGAATATATTAACATATATTATATTCTAACAATATGAGATCAAGTATAGGTCGCTAGATGCGAAGGGCATTGTAACCTACTTTGTCTTTAGTTCTTTCCTCTCGTCCACAAATCCATGATCTAGCAAACGACCTAACTATGGAGTTAATTTGCCTTTAGGCTATCTAGACATGCAGGCAGGTTCTATGAGCTCCCAAAAAGAGCACGATGACGACCTTTTTACTTGAATTTCTACACTTTCCGAGCCCAGCCCCATAATAGGGTCCCACAAACCCCTTTACCCCCTCCATATTAAGCTTATTTTATTATTTGAGTTTTATTCACTTTTTTAGGTGAAAGTTTTATTCACTTTTAGATACTTTATTATCCTTAGATTGACAAAGATTTTTTCCATACGTGGTTCTATGATTTTCTATCTTTAATTTTAATCTTTACTACGTAGCTTAGTTTGCATTGCAATTATATATTTTTACTTGTATTATGGAATGTAGGGACTAGGGATTATGTCACGAGAGTCTAGCTTTCCTTAGTTGAGAGCTGACCTACCTCGATAAATTTTGGATTAGTTGTTCAATCCACCATATAGCTGCCCAAAAAGACTACGGATTACCTCAATAACTTAATAGATGCAACAAAGTGAAAGACACAAACTTAGTTTTGAGACCACTTTGAATTCAACAATCCAAAACTTTAATTCAAGCTTCCTAGAATAAAGGGCCTCCTTATTAAATTGGAAAATAATGATTTGGAAGTTGGGTATGTTCGGTATCTTTGTACTTTTCTATTTTCTGGTTTTTTGCTTTTCAAAACCATGTAATATAGGTCATATAACGAATAAAAAATTGGTCACAATTATTAAAATCATGACAATTATGAAAACTGACAACTGAAAAGTGGAAATAACTTTTTCTCGTTTTCTGGTTTTGGTTTTTTATTTTCAAAAAAAAAATAGAAAATTGAGAATGAAAAAGGACGCCAAGTAAGCCCTAAATTGACGGTTTGGATTTTTGGAAAACAAGAAAGTTGTGGAAGTTAATTTGACGATTTGGATTTTTGGAAAACAAGGAATTTTCACGAGCCTCCTTTAGAAAATTATAAAGCTTTGTATTGCCCAAAAAATATTAATAATATTCAATATGCAAAGGGTCCAATTTTCATTTTAAAACATGCCCCGGCCTAACATCATCGAAATTCCTTGATAATTACTCCTCCCTCCCTCTTTATGAGCTGGTGGCGCTTGAAATTTTGGGTAAGAAGAGAGAGAAACTACAACATGAAATATATCTCTATGACATGTACAATAAAATATAGTCATATGTGATCTTGTTAGAATGTTTGACATAAAATTTTTTATCAAATTTTAATTTTTCTTTTATAAAGTATAGAGATAGATATTTATGTTTAAACATATGCAACGAAAATTATGAAAAACAAATTTTGACCAACTCAAAGAAACCGAAGGAGTAGGTGTTTAGCAAAACTCATGTAGTGTTTGTTGGAACTTAGAACCAAGCTAGAGTTACTACAAGACCCACATGAATATCCTAACAAATTCGTCATCTAGTCTCTTAATGATACAACTTAGAAGAATAGTACATGCACCAATACACAAGGTTCTTACCTTAGTTTCAAAATGTAGTTGCATATATAGTAACCAAACACATGTGTAAGCATGAAATTAAGGAGTATAAACACAAACAGAATGAGAAATGGCCTTGGTTTAAGGTAAAGATGTAAGCTATGCTCACATTGTTTGTTAGAAAAACAAAAAAAAGGGCATTAAAACAAATTCTATAGCTCAAAATATGTCTAATAAAATTTACCTTTGTTCAAACAACACTTCAAAGCAAATAGGACTACTAATAACCAAATTGAATTCAATTCCTCCATAAAATAGTAAAAACATACCAAAAGACAAATAAGATCCAAACATTACCTAACAATAAAAATAATTACCTAATTATTAATTACCATCCGGTTACTAAAACATCCAACCAAAACAACCCAAAAACATAACAAGTCCAATAACTGCACTAATCACCGTACTAGAGCTCATTGTAGAGACACCCAATGCATTTGATTTATCGTGCTTCGTGTTCGAAGGCGGGGAATCAGCTGCTGACGGGCTTGGAGCATGGATGCTCGAGTCGGAAGGTGAAAGTGGAGGTGAACCAGATGGGGGTGAGACCACTGGAGCAAGCAAAGCATTGGAGCAGCAGTAGTAGTAGTAGATTTTTTAGGCCATATAGCAAGCAGTGCACCACAATAATAAGTTTTTGGCCTTTCTTACAAAATTCTTCATTTCCACTAATGAAATAGTGGGGCCCAGATCTTTCAAACTTGAGCTCTGATTCGATTTTGGTTAGTGACTTTATTGGGTTATTTGTGTTGCATTGGTTGTAATTTTCTTTTGTTACTTGCAGAACTGAGTCATTCCCTTATTTCAGCTTGAAGCCTAAAATTATAGACGCACAAAATATAATAAGATAGCTATTAATGAAAATTAGAGAGCATTTTTTTTCATGACACTTGGCCATATATATATTTTTTCTTGTATCAAATAAAACCACTAAATTTACAGAATTACCTTAGCATTTTTCGTAATATTTGTTACTTATGACAAGTATGATTCGAAACCTTCTAAAGGTTGAATGTGAGGTATTTACACATGACAATAAACTTCCATGAACACAAATAAGTAAATACTGAACTATAAAGGTAAACCTGCAGCCTAGTGAAGTTGAATTCGGATCAACGTATTAAACTGTTTATTTACACCCTTTTGATTTAAATTATTTAAAATGTTTATTCCTTTAAGTTCATGAATTATACATCATTGTCATTTACTTATCTATTACTAGAATTTTTGAATTTTTTCCGAAACAGAAACTCGATTTTCTTCAGCATAAGAGTCAAAATTTGAACATTAGACATATGAAGTATAATTGTTTTTAGTTGCAAAATTTGATTGGTTAAGTTTCTGTCACTTAAGTCTCTCACCATTATTTTTGTCTTTTTTTTTTTTACTTTTCAAAGTTAAACTCTATGAACAAAATAGAAATTTTATTGAATTTATTTATGACTTCTAATATTATAATTTTTTAGTTAATTTTTGAATTAAGTACAATACTAACTTCTAAATTCTAAACACTATAAAAAAGTAAATATTTTTTTTCCTTGTCTAACTTCTAAATCCTGATTTCACTACAAATACACCTCTATTTTTATCATGATCCACCATTAATTGTAAATGGTTCTTGAGAATAGTGATTTGTAAGTAAATTTTCGTAAATGTTTTTGTATGTATTGCCGTTCTAGGTTAGTAGTTTTAATTTGTATGTTAATTTTAAGTTTTAATAAAGTTTTCTGATTATTTGAGTGATCTGCGTGACTTTTATAATGTGATTTTCTCAATTGTATGAGTGATTTGTAAAGTTTTTTCTTTTCAGTGATTTGTGAGTGAGTGTTATAAATTAATTTTCGGTAGTTTTCTTTGAGTGTCGATTTTGATTTTGACATTCCTTTTGTAATTTAGAAAGGAAAGGGGGGCAAAATAAGCATTTCAAAAGAGGACATCATTGCTCCCCCTTTCCCTTATATAATAGAGATTTTTGTGTGTGTACAAATTGATTCTTTTATGCATGATATAAAAATAACACTACTGGTAGATCCATGAAGTATATTTCGTTGGTTGGTTAAGTGTGGCCAAAATATAAGGAAATACTGTAAATCCTAAATTTTGTACGAAAAATTTCCAGTGCATATTCGAGCATAATCATGGAACCTTACATATTATATACTAGCTTTTTTTGCACGCGATGCGTGCTTGAATTCTTTTCAAGACAGAAACTCGATTTTTTTCCGACTTATATAAAACTCAAAATTTGAACATTAGACATACAAAGTATATTTATTTTTAGTTGCAAAATTTAATTGGTTTAGTATCTGTCACTTAAGTCTCTCACCAGTCTGTTTTTTTTTTTTTTCTTTTCAAGGTCAAAATTCTATGAACAAAATAGAAATTTTATTGAGTTTATCTATGATTTCTAATTTATTTTGTACACTACTTCATATATTGTGAAGAAAGTGGACACTTGGATTCAAGTCAAATTTTTGTGAGTATGTAGTGACGTTGTAGTGTATTGGTTGTAGTTTGTAAGTTAATTTTTGGTTTTTGTAAAGTTTCATATTTGAGTGTTTTGTTATATGTAAATTATGCAATTCTATGATTTAATTGACTTGTAGTGATTGTATATTTTTTTCCAGTATTTTTATTTGAATCTCCCTTTGGTTTGTAATTGGATTTGTATTAGATAGGAAAAGGGGTAAAATAGTTCTTCATTCGGAGACACCATACCCCCTCCTTTCCTTATATAATAGAGATATGTTGTACATTAATTCTTAATGATATTTACATAAACCTTTTTACCTTGATAATTAATCGCTTTATATAATAGAAAGAGATATGTCCAAATATATGTAAAAGTTTCTTATATATAGGAAACACTATGAAAAAGTAAATAATTTTTTTCCTTGTCTAACTTCTAAATTATGATTTACTACAAATACACCTCAGTTTTTTTCCTTGTTTCTAACTTCTAAATTATGTTTGCACATTATTTTTAATAATTTTCCTTATTTCAATTTTTGTCCTTTTCTAAATTTTAACACTTTGAGCTTCAATTATATTTGAAATGAAGTTTTGATTTTTTTTTCATAATTTGATATTGGATTTTTTTTAGAAAAACAAATAGTTACTTTTCGCAAATTAATAGTTTTTTTTTTTCTAAAATGGATTTTTGCAAAAATTGTTCGCAAAAAGTTTGATATTGTTTTGTTTTTCAAAATTTATTTCTGAACATGGACTTTTTGCAAAAGTTATGGGCAAAAATTTAAATTTGGCATTTTTTTAGAAAAAAAATTTTGTTTTATATTAAAAAGAATTAAATGTAAGTTTGATTGTATAAAATCCCTTCTAAACTCATTGTTGTCATCTCCATTTTTTTAACTACATAACAGTCTAATTTGCTATTGTTTATTTCAACTAATGTGAAATAATTTTGAAGTTTAAAAGAATTATGTACCTTTTTCGAAGTTCGCAAATTGTCGATGGATGAATGTGCGATATCGCCGTCAAAATCTTATGTTTTCTCAAATTTGTGTTTATAGGTAACTTTTGTGAGTATGTAATTGTGAATGGTTCTTGAGAACAGTGATTTGTAAGTAAATTTTTGTAGTAAATTTTTGTATGTATTGACTTCTAGGTTATTAGTTTTACTTTGTATGTTAATTTTAAGTTTTAATAAAGTTTTCTGATTATTTGAGTGATTTGCTGATTTTATAATGATTTTCTTAATTGTATGAGTGATTTGTAAAGTTTCTTCTTTTAAGTGATTTGTGAGTGAGTGTTGTAAATTAATTTTCGGTAGTTTTTTTGAGTCCATATTTTAATTTTGAGACTCCTTTTGTAATTTAGTAAGGGAAGGGGGGCAAAATAGTCAGTTCAAAAGAGGACACCATAGCTCCCCGCTTCCCTTATATAATAGAGATATGACGAGGTCAATATAAGTATAGAATTGAAGAAAAAGAAGAAGAAAACACTTACATAGAGTATCATTGACTTGAAACCTATTTCTTTCGGCCCAACGATTATAATTTTCAGATGGATTTAACACCCATCCATCTTTTCCACCAACATAAAATTTGAATCCATGACATGAACTCAATAACATAAACGACCCAAAAATTAAGCACAAAATTGTTTCAACTTTCATTGTAAAATAACATAATGATATGACTAAAGTGACGTAGGCAGATTGGCGGAAAAGTTCGAAAAGGATTTGCGACAAAAAGCCTGAACTGTTTTGCGGAAAATGGGCCGACGGAGTCCTATTGCCTATTGTGATACCTTTTCGGAAGCGGAACGGCCCAACGAGTCAAACTCACCTATGTTTTTAGGCCATCCGGGTCCGTTTAAGGCCAGAAATCAGCTTTTTAATTATTTTCGAATTTTATTATTTCCTTAATTTCGTATTAGGATTTTGTTTAACGTATTTAAACATTATTAGGTCAATGTTTGGAGGCAGTTTTTGACTTTTAATAATATCACAGAGTTCATACTCTTTTCTGATGGATTCCGGAGTTTTACATGTAAATTTGTCTGTTCTTGAACGAGATTAGCGCTTGCTTTTCTCTATAATTTTCGACTGCGTCATAAAGTAATGAAAGTGCAAAGAGAATGTGAGTAATTTCTCGTAATTTGACGAAGAAATTATGTAATTTAGGATAGAATATATTTAGCGAGTGAGAAATGTGATGATGAGAGTTAGAGAAGAATATTGGAATATTATTTATAGGGAAAGAAATCACGAGGTTGCCGTTGTGAATGTCTTAGTTGTAAATTTTGGAAAATTATTATTATGCCACTAATATAGCAACTTTTAGTATATGCGTTACACAAGAAAATCATGGTTTTAATTTACTTAATTGCCATATAAACTATAAAGTTTATCCCTATGTTTCGCGGTAATTTATAATGCGAATTAAAGGTCCTAATTAGATCGTTAAATGAATTTAATGACAAACTTTCAATAATTTTGAAGTTAAAAATTAGTGTACAATGGATGATAAATAAAATGTAGGTCGTGTAGTATATTTGGTACACGAAAATCACAATTTTGCAGAATATTGGAGAAAAAGGGGTACATATATAGTTTATAATAGTATATATTACCATTAAAGGGTATTTGTGCTTTTACGATCAAAGCTTTCAATACTTACTTGCATGTCATTAATACCATTTTATACCCCACAATTGTCGACTTTCACATTAAAAACGATTTTCACGTCATCCTCTTTCTATATATATATATATATACTAGCTGTATATGCACGCGATGCGTGCGTCGACAATATTATGTACGAATAGGCATATATTTTTTAATCTAAAATTATTTGGTAGTAATTTAAATTATTGAGGTTTTTTTGTAGATTATCTTTTTGAACTAAAGGTGACCGATTTTTAATTGTAAGAAAAATTTGGTCCAGATTTAATAATTCTTTGTTAGCGGCTTTAGTATAGTTCTGTAACCATTGTAAATTTTAATAAATCATATTGTTTGAACTTTGTAAATACAAAGTATTATGTTGTCATAATATATCACTGACTTTTTTTTAAATTGAAGATTCTAATTAATTTCGTGAATTGATTGTGTCAGTCTAGTCAAGTTATGACTGGTGATTGCATATTCCATTTTTGAGTTATTTCCTATGGCAAGTTGTATTTTATCATTTTTAAATTTTTTATTAAAAAAACGTTGTTTAAAGTTATTAGAGGGTATTCTAGTCATTTCAAATGGGGACACCACACTTCATCCCTTGGCTTATATAATAGAGATTAACAAACTTAAGTACTACTAACCAAAAAACAAAGCTTCTTCAATTTATTATACTTCTACAAACTTAAGACACTGTCTTCTATTCTACTACCTCTTTCTAACCCCACGTTTCTAAACCAACCACTTCAGGCCTTCTCTCTCCTCCTCCCTCACTTCCATCTTATTTCTTTTCTCTTCTCACTCACCATCTTCAAGCATCATTATCATTATCATCATCATCAAGCTTGGTTTTTAACCCCTCAAAATCTAATCATCCCCATCAACCTTTCTTTGTTATCATCTTCATCAAGATCTAATCATCTGATTTCATCTTTTTAATCCTAGAATTAACGGATCTCACCATCATAAAGCATCGTTTTTTGAAGGAACCCCCCTACCCAGTTTATTCTTTCTCTCCTCTCACTGTATAATTCCACTACTTTTGAAGGAACCCACTACCCAGTTCATCAAACTATGCATGCGCAACAGTTGATCATAACAGTTTATGAAAAATCCATCAGTCATTTGAACCCACTTTTGAAGGAAGCAAACCAACTTCAGTTTTTTCTTGGGTCGATTTTATCTCAAAGAAAGGTAATTCGCAAATTAATGTAATTTTTGTTTTAATCAGAAAAGTATAAATCAATCTTTCCAAAATTTAATCCAAAAAGTATAAATCTTTTTCATTTTTTTCCCCTTGCCTAACATCTAAATTATGATTTCATCAGAGATGAAATTTGAAATTTTCTGTCAGAGTTTGATATTGGAATTTTTTTGAAATAACAAACATCGTTACTTTTATCTTGTTTTCTGATTTAACATGAAACTGAATTAAAGTTAAATTGTATAAAAGCCCTTTTTTTCATTTCAAAATTTTACAGCTGTCTTGGTGCTTAATTTCACTGTTTGTTTTCGCAAATAATCTTTTTTTTTTTTTGAAAATGGTTTTAGCAAATCAATGCAATTTTTTATCCGAAAAAAGATTTTTGCAAAAGTGATTTTTTTTATCCAAAAAAAACTAAATTTGTTACTTTTATCTTGTTCTCTCATTTCATGTGAAAATAAAGAGTTAAATTTAATCCATTTAGTTATAATCTACTCAATGGTTAATGTTCATAAATAAAAAAAATTATTATCTCCCTTATTTCTGTTAGTCGACTACATAACAATTGCTATTGTTTTTTCAACTAATTTGAAATAAATTGCAAGATTCAAAGAATTGTGTACCTTTTTGGAAGTTTGCAAATCGTCGATGGACAAATATGTGATATCCCCGTCAGAAATTTTATGTTTTTTTACATATTGTTATGTATAGGTAAAGAATGATTTGTAAGCGAATTTTGTGAGTTTTTGAGAACAATTGTAAGTGAATTTTGTGAATATTTTTTATGTATCGACACCCTACTGTAAGTGATTTGTAAGTTAATTTTGTGAGTTTTTGAGGACAATGGTTTGTAAGTAATTTTTTTTTTTTTTGTAAAGTCCAGTGATTTGTGTGATTTGTTCAACGTGATTTTCTCAATTCGTTTCCTAATATAAGTGATTTGCATAATATTTGTAAAGTTTCCTGATAATATTTGTGAGTGAGTGGTTTTCTCACTGTCTAATTTCCGTGGCTTTGTTTGATATAATAGAGATTTGTAATTTGTAAAGGGAAGGGGGCATAATAGTCAGTTCAAAAAAGGACACCATAGATCCCCCTGCCTTTATGTAATAGAGATACTTACATGTCACTAATAAAGCATGTGCAAATGTATCTCGTTATACCTCATATGTACCGACTTTTATCGTGAAAATGATTTTTGCATCATCCTATTATTATTATTATTATTATTATTATTATTATTATTATTATTATTATTATTATTATTATTATTATTATTATTATTATTATTATTATTATTATCATATACACACACGCTACGTTTAGGGGATAGCTTAGTTGGTTCCACGAGATCATGGGATAGACTCTTACCAGTTGTT